>NC_056000.1:6524072-6749700 GCF_018446385.1 Zingiber officinale | reverse complement strand
GATGCGGTAGCCACAAGAAGGGCAAGTGGTGAGAACTGTTCTCATCAGAACCGTACTCGAAGAGCTTGAATTGTTGATGCTTCTCTCCATATTCTCCATCTCGGATTGCACCATCTCATGTTTAATTTGTTTTGCCTAAATTTCCTCCTTCTCTCTCTCTCTCTGTATTTCCCTTCTCCTTCACCAGAGGATAAAAGAATGATAACCGAATGAAGCCAAGAAGGAAGTTAAAGGAGAAAAAGAGAGAGACAAAAAGAAAAAGAAAAGGAGAAAGAAGTTTGTCCTTGCTAAGCTGTGTCTCTCTTCAGTACTCCTCTTGATCTCCCGGCCCTCTTTCACTGTGTGATTTCGTTCATCACCCTTCTTCTCTTCCTTCTCTGATAATCTAAATGCTGCGGCAAGAAAACTCAATGGGAAAAGGAAAAGACAAAACAAGGGCTGGCTATTTGTAGACGGAGGGAGAAGGGAGAGGAGAGACACTTGAACAAGTAACTACGACTTGCTTTGCTTGTCCCTCAAGCTTCACCTTGCCATTGCATTCAGATATGCAAATTTTATGAGTTTTCCATTAATGAGCTAGAAAAATCAAATATGTGTGGCCTACGGTTAATCAGCATATATATTTATATCCAATGCTAATTAATTCGAACTTAATTTGGACAGGGGTCAACAAACCTTTGGCCAATATATAGCATGGAAAAAAAACATATTGAACTAGGAAAATTAAGGAAATAAAGAGGAAGAGGTAGAAGAATTAATGATTGAGTGGAGATGGGGCAAGAGCTGATTCGTGGGAGGACGTTTCACCTCACTGAATGAGAGGGAGAGGGAGAGGGAGAGGGAAGGGAGAGGGTGAGTGAGGTCCTTCGGCTCCGAGGTCAATCTTGAGTGTCTTCCAAGACATACCCCTTCACTCAACCATTTGTATTAATTAGGTGGTCTTTCTTTCTCTCTCTCCCTCTCTTTCTCTCTGTTTACGACAGATCCAAACATCATTCGATTGTGTTTGGATGATAATGATAATGATCGGATTGATTTGAACGGTGAATATATATCCTGACATTTTTGCAGTTCTACTTTTTAAAATAATAATAATAATAATAATTTTGTAAATGCGTCATTATTTCGTAAGGATGGTTGAATATTTCACAAGCTGGCACATATTTCTTATTAATTTCCTTCCAAATTTACAGGATCAGATTTATAGTGAGAGTCAGTGAATTCGAATTCTATTATTAATATATTTCGAATTCGACGTTTTCACAGGGGTATACTCTGTAATCGGGTCATCGCTTCTTCGCAGGAAAATCTAACAGAGATGGGATGGGCGTTTGACTATTTTAAATAGATTTCTCAATGAAAATAAACTACGTATGAAATTCAAGTTTAAATTACTTCAGTCAAAGTCGTATCCATCACTCCTGCAGAAGAAAACGACGATCTAGGCAGCTTAATTATATTTCTTTCTCAAGGCCCAAGCTCATGAATTTAATGTTAGTTCCTTTTGGCGTAGGACCTTCGATGTTCGGTCTAAATGGAGGCGAGGCAGCAGGATGAGAACACTGACCTCATGGTCGTTTCTGCTCATTTCCTGCCCATGAGTGAAGCAATTAGGCCATTTTCTCATGGAGGCGAGAACAGAGGTAAGATCTCCAGCAGAAAGAAACCTGGCACAGGGGTTATTAGAGGGGAGTTCATCTTCCTAATTAGGTATCATTTGCAGCTGGGTTATTGGATTTTTGTTCCGAATTAAGGTTGTAACAATGCCTGGGAATCAAACAATAACAATGCAGTTCTGTCAAGTGTGGTAAAGAGCAATACTATAAGATTAAATTATTAATTACTGTATGCGGTCAAGAAGCTAGGGGAAAAGCCGACATTTTTAATGCTCATGCTAGAAAGATGATATATGCAAATTGGTTCCAAAATATTATAAACTTAATTTACTCTTCTAACGCTACTTAAATTTCTTTTCGTTAATCATGCAAAAGTGGATGGTTATATACTTATATTCAATATGCGAGAGAGGCTGCATCAAGAACAAAAGTATGATATTAAATACATTCACTGAAAAAGACCACCTTCACAACTTTTTTGTCCTATAGTTGCTGATTTAAGAGTAGGGTAGTAAATGATCCGTGAGCAAGTTTGGTGCAGTGTTCAGTTTAGTGTTGAGTTTAGTAAGAATTTATTTATATTGATTCAATATATATATAATTAATTAAATGAATAAGTTTGAATAACTCGTTTAACTAAATAAATAAACTTGAATATATATGTGTTCAACTCATTAACATTGTGAACACATGCTTCAACTCATATATATGATGTCCATGACTTCCAAACTCACCAATTTGCCTTGTACCAGAATAATCCTCTGTATTCCCTCATTGTCCTAGGAAGACATGATTTATAAGTAATTGAGATTCTTTCTGATACAAAAATTCTGAATCTATTGGTAGTTCATTCTCCTTAAGATTTTAGAACTGCATGGTTGTTTGATTATCAGATATTGTTACAACCTTAATTTGGAACAAAAATCCAATGACCACCCTGCAAATGATACCTAACGAAGATGAACTTAGTAGCTGAGCAAAGCATGCATGCATGCAACATAAAACAACGACGCAACGATGATGCAGTGAATGAATAGATTAACGATGGTGTTGAGGATCTGGTCCTGCAGGTACTTCTCTCTTCCCGTCACTGATTATCAAAACCCTGACTTTCCTCCTCACTAATAACCCCTGTGCTAGCTCGCTGCTGGAGATCCTACCTCTGTTCTCTCCTCCGTGAGAAAATGGCCTAGTTGCTTCATTCATGCCCAGGAAATGAGCAGTAACGACCATCAAGATGAGCCATGAGGTTAGTGTTCTCATCCTGCTACCTCACCTTGCAGATGAGTAAGTATCAAGCAAGTGTACAAGTGAACCTATTTATACTTGCTCTGGCATTTGCATTATCCAATAGTTTTCGTTTGCAAGATAAATTAGTCTTATAACGTGGAAACTGATTAGTCATTCCAACAGCTTTTCATGTAAATTCTCAGGTTCATTTTACTAATGATATATGCATTAGATTAGTTGATCTCTCGTATATATATTCCATCACGATTGCAAAGCAACAAAGGAACTGCAGATTAATTATTATAATTCGTAGCATTCAGAGATTATAGATAGATTGAGTGCGAGTATATTTATTATATACCATGGATTTTGAAAGAATCTTGTGGCTGTTTCTATATGTTAAAGGACTCCTGGGATTCTGGTTCCTGTCCAAGTGCCTCTACGTACTTCGTATGGCTGGATATCGACCTTAAAAGTGGGTGCTTGATTATTGAATACTATTAGCTGGATAACGAGTAATAAATGTGATCCTAAAGCGAGGCTTGGTGGATGAAGGGGTGAAAAATATATATAATAAAGATGACATTGGATCATGGAACGTCAAATCAAAAGAGGACATAATTTGTAAGATTATGTGAAAAGAGATAAATTATTTGTCAGTTTATATCTACCCAACCATGCTAAGTTGGTTAGGGGTTGGAACAGAATTTTTTTCTTAAGGGCATGCGTCTATCGGAAATCGATCCCTAACTGTCTCATTGTATTAAGTCTGTCCCCCTCTAATCTGCAAAAAAAAAAAATAATAAATAAAAATAGGGATAGAGGACATAAATTGCAGCATTCATCACTAGTTGTCAAACTCGTTCAATGATAAGTTTTGGATATATATCAGCTTGTTTGCCTTTTGAGCAGAAATGTTTGTATATTTCTTCACTCTAGAACTTTTGCTTGTCTACTTTATGATGATGAGCACTAACAAGTTCAAGTATTGATATCATAGATGGATGTAACTATGGATAATATAAATGAGCCGTTATCTCTTCAGCCAACTTGAAGCATATATATTGATTATCTACTTGCCTTTTTTGCATGAACAGTATAGTAATGTCTACTTGACATACATCTATATCTCGATCTCGACAGCTATTTCGATCGGCAACTGAGCGGTACAATAGGATACATTAGATGCAGAAGACATTGAATTCAACATGAATTATATTCATGATAGCATAAAGTATCGAGGGATAATGGAGTGATGCTGTGGGTCCGTCCGATCCACCATAGCTGAGGCTCTTTGACTCTCCCACAAAGCACTTGTATCTCCATGGTTTGTAGACGCAGACTGCATGATCACCTTCTGTCACGAGAGTCACTAGCTGCTTGCAGTAAAACAAAGCAGCAGGATCATCACCAGTATCTTTTTCATCAGCTTGCACCACCGCGTCGGCATTAAATCATCTCCCAAAGTGAAAGTGGCACGTCAACGTATTTTTACTCGAAGACGATGAGCCGAATGTCCAACCTTTGGAATACACCATTTGCTCTGCTGAGTTTCCACTTCTCCAGATCTCTGATGTTTTCGATGTTTATAAATAATGTATTTTGTTGGTATGTGCCGCCAGTGGGGGATCCACCGAGGATCGCACTGCCGAGTCAAGGGGTTTTTTTTTCTTTTGTAAAGGTTTGTGATTTTTGAGCGCGAGAACCGGAAAAGCTTTATACGTAGTGCACTTATATAGCTGGATACAGCTCATTACATGGCTGTGTGGAATCGGTACCTGAAACAGCTTTAGTTTCTTTTGTTCAGTTAAATATAATTAACCAGCAAACCTCATGAACAGTTGATAAATTATGAACAATAGATGAGAAAGAACAATGACGATCCATTTGATATATATATATATATACACACACACACAACAGATGAGAAAGAATGATGATCCAATTGATTCAGCTATGTATAAAATAATTGTCCAACTTCTTTATGTCATGTTGTCGAGAGATTTGTGCAGTCAGACAAGCAATATATATCTGAAACTGATAATAATCGAATTTAAGCGGTATAAGCAAAACAAGATAGGAACAATCCTAAACTCGAAAGATGCTCAAAGCCAGAATGAGATCTGGATGGAGGATTTGGCTTCATTTCAGCACATTTCGAACATACGGAACACTTTATACAAAGCTTGTCATGAAATGCCAATCTAAAATTCCAGGTATCATGTTCATTAGGATGTAGGTTTGCCCCGTCCAAACGCAAAACCTCTTGTTCCATCTGGCATCCTTGGCCCTTGTACATGTTTGTTCACCAACTCTACGCCTGAAGCAGATCCACCTAGTAAAAAAAAGGAAGAGTAAATAAAAGCAACTTCATTTCAATCGAACTTGAAAGGTAGAAAACAAGATCAAGGCAGCCAAGAGGTACCGTACCATGGCAATTACCATTTTGTTGAGCTTGGCCTCTTCCTCGGCTCTTATATTTTGTTCTTCTTATGCCTTTACCCCGTCCACCTTCCTGCAAAAATATTTTGTAAAAAAAACAAAATCACTATTGTATAATGCTTGTTTCCCATTCCACCAATTAGAGGGCTCAATTTTTATCTCCACATGCAAAAGAACAGAACTTTGTATTCCAGACAAATAAGATCCGTCAAAAATCACCTTGAAAGACAGATTAGACTTGGAAAACATATTGCTGCTCAGAGCAACATCATGAATAACTCAACAGGCAATAATTGGTTAGGCTTATTGAACAAACATTTATATTATAGGGCAGCACATGAAGCTCCAGCCAATGCAGAACCCGAGGAAGTATCTATTGTACGCAGTCTTATCTTGCTTTGCAAGAGACTATTTCCGAGACTCGAACCTGTGACCTACCTCTAGGCCACACGGGAGGAACTTTACCATTGAGCCAAGGCAACAAACATTTATATTAACTAATGAAAAAAAACTAAGCACCAAAAGACGGCAATTTGCAAATCAAGTAACCAACCTCCTTCATAGCAACTTCATTATGGCAGTCTATGGAAATCTTCTCCCCATCTGCAGTTGGTTCCTCTACAAGAGAACTATTATTCTCAGAGATAGTTACTTTGCGGCCTTTTGAACTAAGCCAATGCTTCTCCTGAAAAGTAAAATTAGTCTCAAAGACAAGTTAGCAAATCAAAAATATGTACCAAGCTGTAGACAACCATTCTCTTTGCCAAAAGTTCAACACGCATGCCACTCCTCCAATTCTTTTCATCGTTGAGGGAATTTACCTGGTTTATGCATTATAAATAAACAAATTATCTATCATGTTATCAAAGTACATGTTCGAATTAGAACACAATACTTACAGCACTCTCTGCTGCCTCAACTGTTCCATACTCAACAAAGGAGTGAATCTATCCAGGGAAACAGAAATTACACATACGTACTTGAGTGAAGGTAATGTGCCAAACTAACAAACAAAAACAAAGTAGCAGTTCGTTTCTGTTTGCACATCCTATGAGCCACAATAGAATCCATTTTTGTCTTTTGGCCATTTAGAAGAGGCATACCTTACTACTGAGTATAATCCTAGACTTCGATTGGCTTGCTAACTTCTCCATCAAATGTGGATTATGGACAGTGACCTTTACAATTCTGGAAAATCATAAGAAAAATTGGGAGTGTAAAAGAACTCATTAGTGCTTTGTTAAAAAAAAATATATTACAGTAACATACTTTCCAAGTTTGCCAAAGATTCTTCTAATATTAGCTTCTGAACAATCATCTGGTAGATTCTCCACTATGACAGTTCGCAACTGGTAGTTCAAAAGACAAATTTGGATTACTAAAATCATGCGGCACCAGATGGGAATATATTAGAAGACATTGAATATCCCAAAGGATACCTTTGTATCTGCAATTTCAACTGATGATGGTTGTAATCTCTTCACTTTCCTCCCATCCTCGCTAACAACCTGTAATGTTGTCATTTCTAAGAATGAATACCTGATATGATGAGATAAATCAAGATAAAATCAGGCTAGATAGAAAGAGCAACAACTGTCTAGATACAATTGAAAGCCAGGATAATGCAAGAAAGCATAACAAAAGTTATGGGACAACTTACAAGTTGGGATGATGTTGTAAGTGCAGCCTCAATCAAAGAGAGCTCTTGGGTGAGCTTTTTCATCCTTCTAAAAGATGAAATAACTTTTATAGGAACTGCAATAACCAAAAACAAAATTTAAAAAAAATCTGAGATGTATAGTCATGCTGAGCCATATCTGTGGCCAATTTTGAGATACCAATATAAAAGGAAAATAGAACTTGAAAATAACAAAATATTCAAGATTTCGTATATGCCTATGTACAACCTTGTAAACGTTCCAATAGTTGGACCATTTTGAGTCCCAAATTAAAGACGACAATTCATAATGCCAGCTCCAATCCCAGAACTCGCTCTTATAGTTATCATATTGGTATGAACAATTTAATTCGTTTTAGACTTCTGTAGGTGTTAATTCCAGAAGAAATTTTTTCAGACATTCCACACATTTAATATAGCTTAATACTTTCACACAAAAATGCCAATGTATAAATTACTAAAAGACTTATAAATAATATTAAATGAAATGAAATAACCATTACACAGTTTGCCTGAATATAATAGAGAGAACCTAAATAAGAGAACATGAGAAACTATTTTTGAACTCAACAAGCATTCTGATCCAAGTTCTTTTGCACTTGAAGCTAGGATGAAGCATAACTAAAAGATGAATCACTTAAAAAGTGCTACAAAACAAAATGATGACAGCTTAGGAGAATGAACCAATGTGAATACCTGAATTGTGGCTGGGCCAGACCGCGAAATCACAGCCAGCTCAGCCACAATCAAGATCTACTTTAACAGTGCTATGGACACAAAAGAAATCAAGCTGGCTTAGGCAATTTGACCATAACTAAGAAAAATGCACACGGTAAAAAGTAAAGTATTGTGACAACCAGAAAAACAGATTGCTAGACTATAGTACTCTAGACACGAATTTGGAAGTGATATTGTAATATACTAAAGGACAATCTCAGGTGAGTAAGGAAAGAATCATTTCCTGCTAAACTAGAAAATAGGCGAGCCACCATCAGCAGCTTGCTGGGCAGCAATAGAAGTGCAGGATCATCACCATTGTGTCGTCATGGTCCTCCATAACACAAATGCAGAATAACCAAAAAAACTAAACCCCCAATAAACATATAAACCAAAATATATCAGAAGTAAAGAAACAATCAGAATTTCTCAATAGCATCAGTAAAACAAAGTAGTCAATCAAACCATAACATATAAGCATAAGGGAAGGAAAACAATTGGTAGTCAGTACAACAGAAAAAATAAAAAAGGAAGTAATAAAAGGGACTGACAAATGACACATGCTTGTATGAGCTTTCCAAAAAATATAATGAAAAAGGCATGGGAGAAAATATTATTCCAATAAAAACTTGACCAAAAAAGTAGGTGGTTACACCAAGACCAGAATGTTCAAATAGAAGAAAATTTGGAAGGAAATTTCAAAGAAATCAATCAAAACAATAGAAGCAAACACTGGAATATTGACAAATTCCCAAGAAACAGAGAGAATCAGTTAGCAGTTTGTTTAGTCATTCAGACAAAAACTAGATGCTCGGCACAACAGTAAAAAAGCTGCACCAGGAGAATCATCTTAGCTAAGCTGTCCTAAGTACCTGCTTTCCTTCATCAACTCCTCTCTCATTCTTGGAACAATTCAAGATCAAAATGCATGTACATGAACACATTGCAAGCAATTGTGTATACATTTCTTCTGGAAATTTCCTATTAAGCAATAGCCAAATAATATACATAACTCCATTTGTATAGACGATCAGTCTGAGAATGGAGATAATCAATTTGCAGACAATTGAATGGTCAATCAGATGTGCATACGCTAAGTAAAACTGTTGACAACAGAACCAGAAGAACATGTAGTGGCTAACTTGTCAATTTTTCATTGCCCATGATTAGTTTCTTAACTTCTCCATCCTGTGATCCATGCTAAGTTGTTCCTTGCTGATAAATACATATGTGAAAACCCACCAAAAGATACAAACAATAACAAAGGCCTGGGAAGAACAATCTGCGTGAAATTTAATCCAAGCTAGAAAATAAGTCACTCTAAATAAGTCAGAAGAGAGACATACCATATCCTTCCTTGTCCTTCTTGATGAAGGTTAGGAGAAAACTATCAGTAGAAAGATTTTCATCACTGAAGTAGTACTCAACCTACAAGTGGCCAATTACAATATCATCAAGCTTAACAAAGAGCAATTGAAAGCTAGGAACAAGTATTCTGACCACTGATTTTAATTTTCTAAAGTTTTAAGAAAAAAGACACTAATTATGCTTAGACTGCTCGAATGTTTATTGTTAGTAAAACAATAGAATAAAAAATTTAAGCATAAATATATATTTTGGACACTTTCCCATACAAATACAACACCATTTCCAGTTAGCACAAAATGAATTTTCTTCATTTGTATCAAAAGGCAGTGATCTTGGCAAGGAGGAAGTTACTAGGACCCCAAGATAATCAGCACTAAAATGGCCTTGTTCCAGAAAGCCACCAAAACACAACATCGAAATGAGATCTTAAACCTTGAAGGTAGTATTACCACCACCAGAATGATTTCAATCTAGCAAATCACCAAATCTCAACATCGAAATGAGAATATGAGATCATAAACCTTGATTTTGACCTTTTTTTATTCCTATATTTACTTTGGTTTTGTTAATGAGGTATACTATAAATATTGTGATCTTCGAACCAAAAATAGACCCTTGTAGATCACAATAGTTCCACTCATATACCTACTTGGCCCTCCAGAGCAAGGTAGCTGAATTAAGAGGTCCATTTCCTAAATCAAACTTTCCTATCTCACAAAGAAAAAAATTTACATCTTAAAAAAAAAAATTAAAAAAACATATCTAAAATGAGATCATTTATTAAGATTGGTCACTCAATAAATCTTGAGTCACTCAATATGATGTAGTTTTCCTCTGTTATGTTGGTCAACAAAAAGAATTTTTAGAACATGACAGATGCAAAGATTGAAATAACAAGTTTCCTTGAGGATGTATCTTGTGACAAATCACAGCGGTGCTTGCTAATTAACTTCCCTAAGGAACAAAAATAGTACAAGATATCATATTCAGTGACTTAAGAGATTGAAATCAACAAATTTTCATTGCAAATGAGTGAGCCCACTCGTAAAAGTGCTTCAACTTATGAATGGTGATGCTACTACAACTGTGAAATATGTTTATAAGCCAAACATTAAGTCACAATCTTCCACAACAATGTTTTGCCTCCAATTCAGAATCTTCCATAGCAAATATCTGTTCTCTCTATGTCCATAGTTCTATGCTCGGTATGTATTTCTTTGTGACACATTGGTCCAGAAATGGCAACATTTCTCTTGTGAGTCTGATAAGACAACGCTTTGGTATCTTTCAATTTCCCTCTTTACCTAAAAAAATGTTCGTTGTAATTGTTAAAAGATTTGTTCTGCTACAATTTATCTAATCACCCTTATCAAATATGACCATCAAATTCAAAACTTGACAAATAATCAACAGAAGTATCCTCCATTTCATGCTTTGCTATCAAGATAAACAAGATGGATAGAACACACAACCTGCCGGACAATCTGATCACGAAGTTCACCCGAGAGAACCACCGGGCCGGAGAGTGCCACTTCTGCTTCTCGGAGGCTTACATCACCACGGGCGTCATCAAAGATATCAACCTCAACATGAAATGCCGTTGTTACGCCCGAAACGATTCCTTCTTCTCCTGAGTCGCGGCCAGGAGCAGCGACCCGAGTAGGGTCGGCCTCGGAGCCTTGCGCCTCTCTTCGCGCAGCGGCGCCTCCCGAGGGGTCAGAGAGCGCGACGCCAACATCGAGAGACGGAAGCGGAGGCGGGAGCAGAGATAAGGAACCTAGCCCTTCGAGTTGGTTCTCCTCCATTCCGCACGGCGAACGGCTACCTCGACGTCCCTCTCTAAGCCCCCGGTCTCACACTGTTCCGCTTCGCGACTTCATTTATATCGAAGACCAGTGGACGGGGCATGGGCTAGGGTTGGGCTCGAACCATGCCGCATGATTGAATGATGGGGTGGGCCTGGGCCTAGCAATGGGCCTCTTCTTGAACTTGTAATCATGGGCCATATAATAAATTAAATATCGAAAATCAAAAGACTATTTACCTGGTAATTACAGAGTGGATGGCTGAGTAGCAAGTAATTTAATCCTTGCTCTCGCACATTCTGTCTCGTATGGAACGTTTGATCACTCCAGTTGCGAGTCAAACTTAACATCGATGTTCACTCCAATTGCTAGGCAATCGTACGCATGCCGATGCCCCTGTGATTTGGAATTTGACTAATTCCAGGACTCGTACGTAGCCAAATGCTTACAATTGCATCTACCTAATTCACCACTCCTGAAATGGGGTTTCAGTGCCAACTAAAAACGAGCTAGCAACCATTCGAGACTGCACCAACACTAACACTCACACTAGAATAATAATTCAGGCAGAAGACTGTCGATGGCGCGCTCTGGCTGGTGGCATCGGAGTAGGAGCACACTCTCACCTCGTCAGTGTAATTCTGATCCTGACAGATGCTTTCAGTTTAACACGCTGGTGGTGAATTGTGATCATGGGACGAAGGAATGAAACCACGATGATCTGATCCCACAAACAAAGGGCGCCGATAATTTAAACTCTGTTTGACATGAAGGATGTTGAATTGGGAAATGACTGATGGCCTGTGCAGTGGTACTGATCGACAAGAGTTGCCTGCCATGATTAATATGATTATTGTTCCAATGATTATAGACCAGATTTTTTTTGTTTGTCTTGGGTCGGCCGGTCGGATCTGGCCCAGACAAAGAGAGATTGTCGTTAGTGAAATAATATTACAAGATTTGGGTGAAGAGCTGTATCGTGTCCATATTCTTCCGTCGTTTTGTGATAGAAGAGTTAGTGGTTTAAATTAGAGAGAATTAGATACACTACAAAGGTGGCGTATCGGATTGTTAAACGTGATCATATCTTATCTAGTGGTAGCGATGCGTTCTTTGGTGCTTTGTTATCATGAACTGATGCCTAATCTGTTACTGTTGGCTCCAATCTAAAGCAACTCGAATGCTTGAATAAACCTTTATTATTTTGAAAGAATCCTGCTGGGTGATTGGTTTCAAATGACAATTTTCATGAAAAAATAACTTGCATTTTTATGTATATATTTAGACGACATAACACCTACTTATATTACTGAATTACATCTTAAAATGGTAAACATTTGATTCCAAGGCCACAGTAATTTTTATTTAATTAGTTAGTCAGCTATTATTTAAAATGGTAAACGCAAGTTAGAAAAAGAAATTACAAAACATAAATTCACAATAATATTGTCATACATACTTCAACTCGACCATGACAAAAGTACCCGACTGTTTCACTGCACCGTGCCAAATAAATAAATAAATAAATAAACATCGTCATCTAGCTCCCGAATACATGTGAGGTCGCTTCTCTAGCCAAAAAAAAAAAACAAAAGTTCCTACTTTAAACAGAATGGAGAAGGGAAAAGGTTGGGGGCACCAACTGGATTAGATTTATGAGATATACCCAAAACAGTCTTCGCTGAGGGATCTTTGCCTATACGGGAATATCTGAAAGCTCATTTGATGCTAAAACATCTGTTGATTAATAGTCATCAATTTTTTTTCCTGTACAAGAATGCTGAGAAAAAGTATTGAGAATTATACTCAGAAAATGACAATGCAAAACTCGTGGTCATCCATCTCACTAACTTTCCACAGAAAAGGTTCATTGTAGGAATATTGCCATCAGAAAACGATGCACAAAGTATCTAAATCATTTGTTTTGTTTAAAAAATAAACAGTTTTCAAGAACCAATAAATCATAAGGGCATCCACAACGGCATTAATGCACGAGGCATTAACACCGACATGGACACCTTTTTTTAATTCTGTAGCATTAACGCGTTCAAATCTTTGAACACGTTAATGCTACAGATTCAATTAAAAAAATAAGAAATAAGTATTAATGCTTGCTCTAATGGTGTACAAAATATTTACCTTAACTGAGATCTTACTGCAAATGGACATAATAAAATTGCGTGTTAAGAGAACTCAAGATGGAAAGATAGCTATTTGAGCATAGATGATTCAGAGAGTTAGAATTGTAATGCCTGGAAGAACAAAGACCAAAGCCCTGGCATCCTTTTACTGTATATATATATATATATATATATAGTGCATGTCTATGATGAAGAAAATGACAAATACAAGCAGATATGCCCATTGCCCAATTCCATGATCCGTGGTCCAGAGAATGTGTTGCTCAAGTTTCCCAATTTGTCATTCCAGTTGAAGTTGGCACTGACAGGAAACTTTGCATGTAGATATATAGTTCACATTGGTTAGTCCTTTGCAGTAAAGCTTGAAGAGAATGACAAGGCCTTGATTGGTTGGACAAGATCTTGAAGAGAGCAATTGTAAATTGAGCACAAAGAATCTGATTCCCATATCCATGCTTGGACTAATTAGATACCAAATTTCACATGTCAGGAAAAATTGGCACACAACTAGTAAGATTGATTCCCACCCACGTATCTGGATCAGTTTCTCAAGTAAACACAACTGAAGGACTCGTCGATGGAACACCATTCCAATAACTTATGTTGTGGTACCTTCCATATATTTGAACAATGACACATGAGAAGGGGCATTAACAATTTGATACCTTGTCATTAAATTACCACAATATCCCCACAACCAAGTTGTGTCTCAGAAGCAAATTAAAGTCCTTAGCGTCTAAGATTTGACACTTAAGACATGGAATATAATCCAGATATTCATTATGGACTAACTTCTTAAAAAACAGATTGTATGGACCGTTTTCATTTTAACACACACGTACACATAAAATAATAATTTTCAAAAAAAAGGACAAAAACCCAGATTGGATGGACCGTTTTCATTTCAACACACGTGCAAACATAAAATAATAATAATAATAAAAAGGCAGACTGCATGATTTTTACTGAGCTCAAATGCATTCAACAAGTTCAAGAATGCAGTTCTATAATAACACCCACTGACATTAATCAGCTTTGTGCAAAATTGCAGAAATTTATAGCCATTTTGAGTTGTAGATCAAATAATCTTCATGTACAATCAACAACTTTGTTAAGATATTGACACCTCAGCATCACTACCATGAGAAAACAGGAAGTCCGTCTCAACTATTTGAGACTGGCTATATGAATTTTATGCACAATGAAAACTCATGCAATCAACATAAAGGCACTAGATCTGCCCAAATCTCCATCAACCAAGCCAATTCTGCCATCAACCCATTGCTATCTAATGCCCATTTTTTTACGATTGTATCTTAGAGCTTCTTTTCGTTTGCACCAATGATAGATTGAGCTGTAGAAACTCACCCCTTTTAGTTTTACAAACATACAAAGAACTCATCTTCATTTTCAATTTTAGCAACACTCAATGATCAAACAACTTATAATTGTTGTTGAACCTCTTTTTGCATCATCTTCTTTTTGTTGTCTAAATCTACAAGTACAAATCTCCTTGTTTTATGCCTTCTCTAGATATCTCCTTCATCAAAGAAAAAATAAATAAATTGTGCTATTTATTGTACTTTCAGAACCCCAAAGTGCTCTCCTTTACCTCGGCATATTGTATATTGATATAACTGATGCTTCAAGGAGAAGCACACTCAGAGAGATCAATTCCTGAGATCTCTCCGTTCCAGTTTCACTCCATATTTTTTTTCTTTATCCCTCTCCCTTTGTCAGACAGTTGATTTGTCTCTTGGTTCGAAGATAGCTGTGTTAATCTCATATTGAAGGGATTATTGATTGCATGCTCCATTACTTCAAGTTTTGTTTCGCCTACATGCATGCAAATATTATGTTTTTGTTTTATTACTCCTGTCTACTCGATTGTCTCCTGTATGTTTTGTTTACTAGACTTTCTCTAGTTTATCACAAGTTAGACATATACAATATTTATTCTCTAATTTGAGGTAGAGTGTTAAGAGTCATAGGAATAAGATTATTGGTGTAGTGGATTTATCCTATATTAGTATTTTAGATCATGGGTTTTTATACAATTAATGTGTATTCATACAATTTTCTATTTATGACGTGATAAAATATTCTTCTTCTTAAATTCTACATAAAGTTATATTGAATGAGCAAGACATATCCAAAACCTTTTAAATTCATTCTAATTTATATTAAGCAGTCTTCTTTAGTCTCACTTTATTTCTCACACTTTCAACTCTAACTAATTCAGCTTGGCCATTTATAAATTACATCGTTCATCTCATGGTATCATCCATCAGACTACTTGAACATAGATTTCCAGCAAAATGGGGTCACTGAAGGTCACTGAACATAAGAATCATTATCCATAAGATTATTCACTCCTTATGTTTCATGCATGTGCATCATCGCTTTTGGGATGATGCAATTCTTACTCCCTATTTTGTTGTAGATATGTTCATAATTATATATGTTTAGCCCTCCTATACCTCTTATATCTAGGGAAGCTTGCCTTTCTCATGGTTCCTCCAATTTTTGTATCATAAAAATGTGAACCAGTTGTGATACTAACCTATTTTTGAGATGCCTGAATACTTTTATCCACTTATGTACCATTTGGTCTCTGCTATTGGTAACTTTTGTTCTATCACCCTTGCCACTTGGTCACCAATGTACATATTTGATGATACAAAGAAATACTAGCAATGGAGGTACCTTCTCCATCATAGCACTTATTCCATGTTCCTACACATCCTTCCATGATTAATGTCCCTTTTGACAGGCATCAATGCACTACTCAACTTTTTCGTCTCATATTTCCTTCCGATCATTTTCTCTTTCTTTTGAAGAGTTTGACAGGCACCAGTGCACTACTCAACTTTTTCATCTCATATTTCTTTCCTAGTGCTTATAAGGAAGCCTTGTTGGACCTCAGAAAACAAGCAATGAACTTTTCTCAAGCAATGTCCGTTGACATTAAGCTCTAGTATATTTATTGAGTGGTAGGCAAGCTCAATCTCGATGCTCCTTTTATTTTTATAAAGCCTGATCAGAGTATTAATGTAACCATTGCTTGGCCCGTAATTGCAATCCGCCCCTTGAAGAAGAGGATAAGAGGCACAAAAGTTGACCAAAAAGTGAGGTAGTTCGCTAAGCTATATCTAGGTATTTTCCCGTTGATACTATAAAATTTTTTCACCTGTGGCAAAACTCAATATCAATCCTTTTATCATAATTGTCATTCAGAGTCAGTTTATTTTGGTGATCTGTCTGAAACTGTGGAGCTACCTCTGTGTATGTTGCTTAGTATTACCATACTTCTATCCAAATACAAGTTGCTCTATTCAATATGACAATGGCATTCTTTTATATTTAACTAAACCAATGGACCTTAAATAAGGTGTGAATTCTTCAGTCAGCCACTATCATCTCCCATCAGAATGTATACAACTTCACTAGGAAGATAGCAAATGATGCTTACAGTAATCAAAATCTTATTGTCCACATGATAGATAACAAACTATATTTGAGTATCTTCGTCGCATTCATATGCCAAACTTATCATCCAATGATTTTTGCCTAAAAACAGGTATCTGCAAGCACTTCAGGGGCATATTTCAGGTAGCCTAAAATGGTGACTTGAAACTTGCCAAAGGTCCTTTGCCCTGAAAATTTTACATTTACTTGCTCAGATTAGTTCCAAAATGACCTAGACTACAGGATCACACATGACTCAAATGCTTTGTCCATAAACAATTTTGAACTAAATTGTCCTACAAAAGACCATCCACGACATATATGATATTGGATCTCTCACCATCTAACTCATAATTTGGCAAAGAATTTGTATCCATTATTACAATAAAACTAATAATCTGACTTCTTTAGAATCATTAGGCAATCTGCAGTTTTCCTTGTTCCGAATGATTACATCCAAGTATACTCCTTTCTTACACCCTTTCCTTTTCATGACCTAGTTTCTCCTCCAACATTTGCTTTGTGTTGTCCATCACAACCAATTTGATCACTGACATCACAGAAGAATCAATCTACCTTATATATACCACATCACTCTTCAGATACATTACCACAATACCACTGAATATCAGACAACAGAAGCTTCATAGTGCAACCATGTTATGTTCCCGCATGAACTGCTTAGACCACTTTTGTCATGAAGATTTTCAATTAGAAAGAGGATATGGAATACACAACCATCTCTTGCCATCACTTGGAGCAACAGTGAACCATCCAAACAGACTCAGGAAGTACATTGTTTTGCCATATGATCCTCATTACAGGTACAATAACTCAACTATCGGTCTCCAGGTTCTGTTAGGTTCAAATTTCAAGAAAAAAAGTCATTTATTTTCTTCTTACCAACCATTTTCAGACTATGGGAGGTGTTTTTGATATTAATGGTTCTCTACTCGGCCTGGATCTGTCCGTTTGAGTTTGCATTTCTCCGAGACCTGCCAAGCACAATCTTTCTTGTGGATAACATTGTCAACAGCTTTTTTGCAATTGACATTGTACTGACCTTCTTTGTTGCATTTGTTGATCATAAATCATATGTTTTGGTGGATGATCGAAAGAGAATAGCACTCAGGTTAGCTATTGGGACTACAAGTTGCATCATATTTCTTCAAATACCATGCTTAAAAACCATATGGAAATATGGTAAAAAATGATGTTTAGAACCCATTTCAACTAACATGTCCTATTCTGACAGGTACCTGTCCACATGGTTCATCTTTGATGTATGTTCCACATTTCCCTTTCAAATAATCAGCTTGTTCTTCAGTGGGCATGTTAACACCTTCTGCTTCAAAATTCTAAGTATGCTGAGACTCTGGCGTCTGCATCGAGTTAGTTCCTTCTTTGCTAGGTCTGCATCTTCTTTAACATCTTCCAATACAAAAACATCCATAAATAACCAAATGATTTCCTTAAGTATCTTCTTCAGACTCGAAAAGGATATTCGTTTCAATTACTTTTGGACAAGGTGCACAAAGCTTTTTGCAGTAAGCTTCCAGCATTATTTTCAAATCTTGTTTCAAGCAGCCACCAAATTGTTTGATGCAATTAACATTTTTGTACCATAGGTAACTCTTTTTGCAGTTCACTGTTCTGGATGCTTTAACTACATGATCGCTGATAGATACCCTGTCCCAGAACAAACATGGATAGGTGCAGTGAAGCCAAACTTCATGGAGGATAATCTATGGGTCAGATATGTAACAGCAATATACTGGTCAATCACAACACTATCAACTACTGGTTATGGTGACTTACATGCTGAAAACACCAGAGAAATGCTATTCTACATCTGCTGCATGCTATTCAATTTGGGTTTGACATCTTACCTGATTGGAAATATGACAAATCTTATTGTCAATGAGACCAGTCGAACAAAAAACTTCGTATGTTCTATGCCATTAGTTTTTAACTCTCTTATTTTCCTCATAAACTACGTCATATGCTTATTTATTAAAAAGGTAAACAAAGAAACTGCATAAAAACAAGGCCTACTTCAAGCAACTCTAGATCTGTCATAAAGAAAGCTGTTCCTCTAGCTGTTAACTTTTTTCGCAGATACTAGTTACTACATCTGTCCATCCTACATGCGTTTCACTCAATTTAGAAAAGAAAACACTTGTTAACTGCATTTGTTTGTTGATCAAGAAAGAACAATAGGACAGCATAACATTATCAGACAATTTTACAATATGTTAATTAGTGATCATGTAAATCTACAGAGAGATACCATTCAGGCTGCTTCTGAGTTTGCAACAAGAAATAAGTTGCCGAAATATCTAGAGGAACAAATGTTATCTCACATATGCTTAAGATTCAAAACAGAGGGGCTCAAACAACAAGAGACACTTGACGGCCTCTCAAAGGCAATCCGTTCAAGTATAGCCAAGTACCTGTTCTTTCCCATTGTTCAAAGAGTGAACCTTTTCAAAGGTGTCTCTTTTACAGTCATTTTCCAACTGGTGAGGCTCTGATTCTATATGATAAATCCTAGGCAAATGAAATGAAAGAATGCACTGACAAGATAATCATGAAATTAGGTGTCAGAAATGCGGGTCGAGTATTTTCCACCTAACGAAGATGTGATGCTGCAGAATGAATCACCAACAGATCTGTATATAATAGTATCAGGGGCAGTGGTTAGTACTACAATTTTTGGGCTGTTTGCATAAGTGTTTTTGTTACGAAATAATTAGCAAATTCTATTACATCTTTTGTTGTTTTCTTATTGCAGGAAATGAGAACATATGTGGATGGGATCAAGAAGGTAAAACTTTTAGACCTGATCAATACAAAATTAACATTAACAGAGTGATAACTGCTTCACTCTTACAAATTTAGGTTCATGGAAGGTTATCCACTGGAGAAATGTTTGGGGAGATTGGAATACTCTGTCATGTTCCACAGCCATTTACAATAACAACAACAGAACTCACACAAATTCTTAGACTGAACCGAAGCACATTCCTCAACATCATTCAAGAAAGCAGGCAGGATGAGACTATCGCCACAAGAAATCTTATTGAGGTACAATAAAGAATATATCAGCATGTAATACTAATAAAATAAGAAAATTCACACTTTTCCATCCCACAGTTGCATGCTTTTTTAAATATCATCCATAGTTTGGTGGTGAAGTTCTGTTAACTATTGATGGCTGAGGGAATAGAAAAAAACATGAGTGTCAATAGTATTGGAGATATTCTCACAATTTTGTCATTTTGGGCTTATTTTGAAGAAAAAGTACAAATGTTTGGGCAAAAATGGAAATTTCTCAATACATTATTACTAATTCTTGCTGGAGATATAACCTCATGTTTTGCTACATTTGTTTTATCAGAGGTTAAGCCTGCATGAGAGACTATATCCTGGCATACAGAAAATTGATCCAGAAGAACTACTTAAAGAATGTTTCAAGAAAGAATCCAGGAATAGGAATGAGAACTACACACAAGATGAAGATGTTTATAATGTTAGCAAGCTCCATACACTGGAACAGATGAATGCAAGAAACAGTCATGGAAAGCTAGATATGAACAAGGATGTCGGCAAAGTTAATAAGCTTCAAGTTGTCGTTAACAATCAGAAAGTAGATCAAGCAGATAGACAAACTGTGTCAGATGGAACAATCAAGGAAGGGCACCATGAGGCTGCTAAAACTCTGCTCAAACAAGAAACAACTATTGATAAAGTTAATGGTAACAGGTGGACTCAAAAGGACATGGCTAAAAAACATGAACCGAAAGGTGGTGCATCAGACTTTCTGATGAGGGACGGAAGTGGAAAAACGTTTGTTGGGGAACAGGACTTAAGATATAGCTGCTCACTGAAGAATAATGATGAAATGCTACAGACATGTTCGAAAATTGGAGTCCATGAATCCGCCAAACGAGTGGTTATTCACATGCATTCTCAAAAGGCAGACCCAGCGATACAGCTGATGCCGAAGATGATTAATCTACCTGACACTATGGAGGAGCTACTCAGAATCGGTGGTAAGTTTGATTTGAACTGATATAGACAAGCATTCATTAATGATAGAGAAATTAATTAATTTAAAAAAACAAATATGACTCCATAAGTAACTTGTATCAGTGTCGAGGTTATACAGAAACAGGTGGTCAAAGACATATAAAAATCCCAAGAAGAAACCTAATGTTACAATCCTAAAGATTCCATGTCTCTTGTACCCATTGTTCTAATTATATCCGGAAAAACTGCAGGTGAAAAGTTCGTGGGATATCGTCCTATAAAAGTGTTGAATCGAGAGATGGCAGAAATTGATGAGATCAGTGTCATTCGCGACGGGGACCATCTGTACTTCCAAGAGTTTTGATGATATCAGCAAAAGTGGCCAAGAGATTAAAATACATAGAACAAGAGTTCGACTACAAAGCATGTAACCTTGAGCGATATCTATAACAGAAGCTAAAAATGTAGCAGTACGATAAATTAAAAGCTCTGTTCTTATCAATTCTACAGTAATCACTATGGTTTAGCAGACATATAACGACCTAGCAAACTACAGGTACCGTGACAACATTGCTCGCAATGCAGAAGCAGATTGTCTATCAAGAGATAAAATTTCTAGCTGAAGATAGCATTTCCCTGAACAAAAGAACTTGATGGTCGAGAGCAAAATTTGAATGCCTCAATTTCTTTTTCGGATCGCGTACCTTCGAAGTCAGCGATCGGAGGCCCGCCGTCCGCCGTCCGCCGTCCGCTGAAGCTCGTCCCGCATGAAGATGATCCCGATGGCGATGAGTTTGGAAGCACATATGGCCCATTTGGCTTTTAAATGGGCTCAATGAATAACGAAATGTGGAATGGCCCATATAACGTTTAAAAATATTAATTATCAAGTAAATAACAAAAAAAATATAAATGGGAAATATTAAGAAATAATAAATGGTGTATTAGGTTTGATGATAAAAATTCCGACCTGCCGGATTCGAACCAGCGACCTAAGGATCAGCTGCAACAACTACAGTCCTCCGCTCTACCAACTGAGCTAAGGTCGGTTAATTAACTATTCGATTTTATTTTCCTTAACTTTTTATTATCGACATTAATACAAAAAATTCAAAAAATTCCGACCTGCCGGATTCGAACCAGCGACCTAAGGATCAACTGCAACAACTACAGTCCTCCGCTCTACCAACTGAGCTAAGGTCGGTTGATTATCTTTTCGATTTTATTTTTATTAATTTTTTATTATCGACATTAATACAACTTCCTAGCTTTGGCCATTCTTCGGTGCTTCTCCTCGCCTGCAAGTTTATTTCTTCTTCATTATTCATTCTTCGGTGCTTCTCCTCTGCCTGCAAGTTTATTTCTTCTTCATTATTCTATTATTGCAGCCTTGCAGGTGGACTTGAACTCTCAATCTCCCGACCTCTCTCTTTTTGTCTTTAGAGAGGAGAGGTGAGCTAGTTTTCCTTCCTCTTTACTTCAATTGGAAGGTAAAAACTAGCTCTTTCTTAATTGGGGGGGACAAAGATTGGTAGCACAAGATAGAGCACGGCATAGTCTCTCTACAACTTGGAAGTAGGTCGATGATCTTCTTGTGAGCTCAACAATTATAGAGGAGAAGCATCGAGTTCGATGTGCGTGATTATGATACGATGTGAGAATCAAGCGCAGAACTCTTAGTTTAAATTTAGATGGTGAAGAAGATAACTCAAATTTAAAAGATGAGAATGTGTTCTTAAAGAGTCCGGAACCAAGTCTAGGCACCCATTGAGTTATCTTTCATTGTTGATGTTACCTCAGGAAAACAGAATTTTGTTTTAGTATATTGCAAGCAATGTCATTGCTTGAAAATCAACCATTTGACCATGGCTTTGACACTAACCATTTCTCATGATATAATGGAAGGTCAAGGCTTGGAGAATCCCTCTATAAAAACACCACGGACGATCATTTTGATGTTGAAGCATTCTTTTCATCTATCCATTTATCAACGAATACAAGATCCTAGAACTAAAAGGTAGAATTGAAGAGTTGGATACCTAAAAAAAAAAAGGAAGATAGAATTGAAGCATCTGTTGTCATTTGGGAGAGAAAGATGGACAATAAAGATTCTAAATCATCTTGGAGTTCAGGTATTAGCATGGAGGAAAGAGGACAGTTTGAAGATAGAGCCGAGACAATATTGCTCATTATCAAGCATAGATTTCCGGGTATTCCTTAATCTAATTTGGACATCAGCAAAATCCAATCTAACAAGGTATCGATGATGTAAACTAATACCATGTTCGACTAATATTAATTCTGAAATTTCTTAATTACTAATGATTCTCAATTTCTTTGTTAGGACGTGGGATTTTCTACCATGGGGAGCTACTCGGATAGAAAGTTTAGGTTTCACTGTCATAACCCGGATAGAAGATGTACTCCGTGCAGATGCTCTTACTAGAGGTCCAACACGCAGCTGAAAGATGATAAAGTCAGCACATCAGAAGCAAACAATGCCATGACACTCTCAGATTTCATGGGTTGGCAGATGGATCAAGAAAATCAAGCCAAGAAGGATGATACAATTGATTTGGAGAAAGTGTCAAAGACAGATGACTCAAAATTCATGAGGAAGCCTCTTAATAGTATGGTTAACAAGAAATTTATCAGCATATTCAAACTAGAGACACAGGAGGCTTAAGCATCTGACAAGGAACAAATATGAAGAATAAAAACAAAAACATGATATAGTAGTTGTTTTGTTACGGTAGTTCTCACTTATTGGATTCTTAAATTGCATAAACAAGGAATGATTTGTTAAGATACACTGCATAAACCAGTTGACAACTTAGAACTTGAATCACCAATGTTTCAAATTCAGGCAATCTTAGTTTCCTGAATAAAATGGGAGAACAAGCTTCCAAAGACCATGCAAGCACAGGAGAAAAACTAATCAGTGAGACCTAGTAGGGGTAAAATAAATAAATAATCAGTATAGAAACCGAACAGAAAAGAACTCATTGTTCAGATCGACTTCAATTTCTATCACATCATAGAGTAATCACACAGGCATAGATTACAAAGATAATTAAGTATATATCAACAATAGAATTCAGGAAATAACTAAACTTGATTTATGTTTACAGAAGCCACTTATATCTTGTCACGAGGCCCTTTTGTGGGTGGTAGCTGAGGGCCTTTCTTGATGGGAAGCAGGTCACCGGAAGCCGATGAACCCACATACGCTACCGTGAAGGCGCCGCCTAGCAGCAAGAACTTGAGCAACAAACCCCTCTTGGTGAAAGGAGCTGCAAACGTCTCGAAGAACTTGCTCTGCAATTTCAAAAACTCTTTATCGTCATTAATTGAACTGCCGAGGGCGGTATCCTGTTCGATTTTGACCTACCTGAAGAGAGTTGTAAGGCGAGGGTGCGTCAGTTCCGTAGAAGTCCCACTGTCCGGTGGTGTTGCCGAGGTCATCGAGGTCAAAATACACGCTTTTCTCGCCGTACTTGGCGACCACGGCGCAGGACCTATCAAGAACGCAATTTGATCACACCCAGTTCTTCTTGGAAACGCATGGCGAGGATTTGACAGGAAAAGAGAGAATTTGCCGTCACCTGAGGCTGGTGCCAGAGAAGGCTCGGCGGGAGGGCTTGACGGAGAGCCGCTTCCCATTGAAGGAGCTTCCCGCGAGGCCCTTCGCAATGGCCGGTTGAACGGCTGCCACGGCAGTGAGGGAGCCCATAGCTGCTTCTCTAAGTGGCCGTAGCTGCTATTTTGCTATCTAAACAGGGGTTGTGCGGAGTCCAAGCGTTTCGGATGGCGTTCGACGATGAAAGGATCCACTGAAGGAATGCCACGCGTTTCCAGTTGGGATTGGCCTATCCGTTTGTGGATACCGTACGCCGTGGGTTTGAGGCCAACTTGAAGCCTGATGTAGGAATGATTCCAACAACGAAGAGGAGGGATCAAAAGCTTGGCCCAAAACGTTCTTTATGGATGAAGCTTGTCAAATGCGTATAAGTATCCATAAATCAAGTAGTTTATACCCAGTATAAAATAAAATTAGAAAATGGTAACAGATGGGATGAACTTCTTGGACAATTAGGGTTTAAATTTCATCTAGGGCATGCCACATAGAAAACTTATAACAATGGATCGTCCCTTAAAATTCATTTGTACTTTCTAAATGAGAAATTTTCATGAGATCAAATTAATCATATATATATATATATATATATATATATATATAAAATTCTATTTGTTCATGAAATTTTCAACAAATCATCACTAATGTTGCTACTAATTTTATTTGTTGTTGGTGCTGGTTTGTAGAAACTAATATCAATGTGGTGCTTATTTTTATAAACCATTATCAACATTAGTGTTGGTTTTTACAAACTAACAATATGTTGGTGTTGATTTCAACAAACTAGCACCAACATTGGTACTGGTTTCAACAAACTAACACTAATATTGGTGTTGATTTCATTTGTTGTTGGTGCTGCTTTGTAGAAATCAACACTAATGTTGATGCTAGTTTTGCAACTGACTTCATTTGTTGTTAGAGCTAGTTTCTACAAATCAACACCAACATAGTGTTGATTTTTATAAACTAGCACCAACGTTAGTGTTGGTTTGTTGAAACCAATATCACATTTATTGTTGTAAAAACTAGCATCAACGTGGTACTGATTTCTACAAACCAACACCAATGTTAGTGTTAGTTTTATTTGTTGTTGATACTAATTTGTAGAAATCAGTACCACGTTGATAGCACTACTTTGCATGCAAGAGAGAGAAAATAGTTTTGTGTGTGTATATATATATGAGTAAATCTTGTTGGTCAGAATATGACCAGCTAGAAATCTCAATCTTCCAATTATAATACATGCATGCACATGCATATAATTAATATATGCATATGATATTATTAAAATGTTCATGTATATGCATGCATGTATATATTCTGGGTGGTCAGATTCTAGTCATTTAGCACTATCCTATATGATCCGACGGTTAGAACAGGGGATCCCTATTCTGAGGGGTCAATGCCACGCGGGAGTCAAAAGGTCAGGTGGCATATCCCGGCCGGCCGACCGGTGAATAGCCGATGGCAAAAGTCGCCCCGACAGAAGTCGGGGTTCCGACGCTCAATTGAACAGTTGCAAAGAGCCGAGCGGAAGGCCTAAGAGAAGGTGACATACTGCTAAACAGTCCCTACATAGCACCCTACCGAAAATATCCCCAACATATCGATGCCAACGGCAGGCCGGACGTGATGTGAGTGTCGTCCGGCCGGCGCATAAGATGAGGGCTGGCCGGACGGACTCTCCGTCCAGCCGGCCTGCCGGACGCCCCGGCCTATGGTCGGTAGAGAAGGACAAGAACATCTTATGACAGCTGTCAAGTCCTATGGCTAGGCCATACTCCAAGTCTGACAACGAGGTGTTCTGTTGTCCCATTGAAAATGTGCTTGGACTGTAGCAGTATGACGTCAGGTAAGCTTTCTGACAGACACATACCGAGGTATGGGCTACGGACACGTATGCGCCTCGGTGGACGTGCAGGAGCTCTTTCACTGCTCTATATAAAGAGCCTCATACTTCGCCGAAGGTACGCGTAAAACACCATTGGAGCCACTTTTTTCACTACTTGCTTGCCTGACTTGAGCGTCGGAGGGTCGCCGCCGGGAACCCCTTCCCGGCCCGACTTCTGTGCAGGTTCCCCGGAGGTTCGTGCAACCAGTCGAAGATCCACGTCAGCAGCCGGGGAGCGCCACGTGCCCAGCGTCCGTTGATTCAGCATTCGGACAGGATCAAATTGGCGCCGTCTGTGGGAACGCTCCTGCATCCGATCGGAAGAGATGGATGAAGCTGGACGACCACACATGGTGATGCTCTCCGTGGAGAAACTCGACGCTCTGATAAAGGCAAGAGTAACTAGGCTCGTGGAGCAACAGGAGCAGAAGGCTCAAGTAAAAGGATAACGCAGCAGGCCGCCTCCACCTCTGAGGGGCCCAGCGGCCATGGAGGACCGACCGGGAAGTTTCGCCATCCTCCTGGCCTTGATAAATTTCGACGAGTACATTGTATCCACCTCACTCCACGGGTATTCGGGAGTTGAGAAATTGAGTCAAATCTTATGCTGATCGGCAGGTTAGTTTTTCAGATATAGTTTCTTTCGGACATAAAATTCATCGTAATTTGCCGGAAGAAGGCCCCGAGCCATTCGGCCGGAGGTATAATATCCGAGTCAAGCGCTCGATAATGAAGGCCCCGAGCCGTTCGGCAGGAGGTATAGTATCCGAGCCAAAGGCTCGACAATGAAGGCCTCGAGCCATTCGGCCGGAGGTATAGTATCTGAGCCAAGCGCTCGATGCCGAAGGCCCCGAGTCGTTCGGCCGGAGGTATAATATTCGAGCCAAACGCTTGACGATGAAGACCCCGCGCCGTTCGGCCAGGAGTACAGTATCTGAGCCCAGCGCTCGACAAAGAAGACCCCGAGCCGTTCGGCCGGGAGTATGTTATCCGAGCCAAGCGCTCGACGAAGAAGACCCCGAGCCGTTCGGCCTGGAGTACGTTATCCAAGCTGGGTGAAAGGTGCGCTAAATGTAAATTTATATACATTTCAGTCGCCTATGTCCTTGTAATGCATGAAGCAAAATTATAAAGATGGCAAATATCTTCGTCGAGCGGCTATGTTAAAGTTAGCCTTTAAGGCCGTCGAGCTCCGACGTTAAATATCGAGAGACGAGCCGGCATCTATAAACTTCCGAGCGGAAGACCGTCGAGCTCCGACGTTAAAAATCGAGAGACGAGCCGGCGTCTATAAACGTCCGAGCGGAAGACCGTCGAGCTCCGACGTTAAATATCGAGACGAGCGGCGTCTATAAACGTCCGTCGGACAGTAGCTCAAGTTAAAATCGAGACGAGCCGGCGCCTATAAACGTCCGAGCGGAAGACCGCCGAGCTCCGACGTTAAAAATCGAGAGCGAGCCGACGCCTATAAACGTCCAAGCGGAAGACCGCCGAGCTCCGGCGTTAAAATCGAGACGACCGGCGTATAAACGTCCGGCGGAAGACCGTCGAACTCCGACGTTAAAAATCGAGAGACGAGCCGGCGTCTATAAACGTCCGAACGGAAGACTCGAGCCCGACGTTAAAAATCGAGACGAGCGGCGTCTATAAACGTCCAAGCGGAAGACCGCCGAGCTCGACGTTAAAATCGAGACGAGCGGCGTCTATAAACGTCCGGCGGAAGACCGTCGAGCTCCGGCATTAAAAATCGAGACGAGCCGGCGTTTATAAACGCTCGGAGGAAGACCGTCGAGCTCCGACGTTAAAATCGAGAGCGGCGGCTATAAGCGTCCGAAGCGGAAGACCGCCGAGCTCCGGCGTTAAATATCGAGACGAGCCGGCGTCTAAACGTCCAAGCGGAAGACCGTCGAGCTCGACGTTAAAATCGAGAGACGAGCCGGCGTCTATAAGCGTCCGAGCGGAAGACCGTCGAGCTCCGACATTAAAAATCGAGACGAGCCGCTTATAAACGCTCGAAGCGAAGACCGCCGAGCTCGACGTTAAAATCGAGACGAGCCGACGCCTATAAACGTCCGAGCGGAAGACCGTCGAGCTCCGAGCGTTAAATATCGAGACGAGCCGGCGTCTATAAACGCCCGAAGCGGAAGACCGTCGAGCCGACGTTAAAAATCGAGACGAGCCGGCGTCTATAAACGTCCGAACGGAAGACCGCCGAGCTCCGACGTTAAAATCGAGAGACGGCGTCTATAAACGTCCGAGCGGAAGACCGTCGAGCTCCGACGTTAAAATCGAGACGAGCCGGCGTCTATAAACGTCCGAAGCGAAGACCGTCGAGCTCCGGCGTTAAAATCGAGAGACGACCGGCGTCTATAAACGTCCGAGCGGAAGACCGTCGAGCTCCGACGTTAAAATCGAGACGAGCCGGCGTCTATAAACGTCCGAGCGGAAGACCGCCGAGCTCCGGCATTAAAAATCGAGACGAGCCGGCGTCTATAAGCGTCCGAACGGAAGACCGTCGAGCCGACGTAAAAATCGAGACGAGCCGCGTTTATAAGCGTCCGAGCGGAAGACCGCCGAGCTCCGACGTTAAAAATCGAGACGGGCGGCGTTTATAAACGCCCGAGCGGAAGACCGCCAAGCTCCGACGTTAAAAAGAGACGAGCGGCGTCTATAAACGTCCGAGCGGAAGACCGTCAAGCTCGAAGTTAAATATCGAGACGAGCCGTCGTCTATAAACGTCCGAGCGGAAGACCGCCGAGCTCGACGTTAAAAATCGAGACGAGCCGGCGTCTATAAACGTCCGAACGGAAACCGTCGAGCTCCGGCGTTAAAAATCGAGACGAGCCGGCGTTTAAACGTCCAAGCGGAAGACCGTCGAGCTCCGACGTTAAAAATCGAGACGAGCCGGCGTCTATAAACGTCCGAGCGGAAGACCGTCGAGCTCCGACGTTAAGATCGGAGACGAGCCGGCGTCTATAAACGCTCGAAGCGGAAGACCGCCGAGCTCCGACGTTAAAATCGAGAGACGAGCTATAAACTCCCGAGCGGAAGACCGTCGAGCTCCGACGTTAAAAATCGAGAGACGAGCCGGCGTCTATAAACTCCCGAGCGGAAGACCGTCGAGCTCCGACGTTAAAAATCGAGAGACGAGCCGGCGTCTATAAACCCGCCGAGCGGAAGACCGTCGAGCTCCGACGTTAAAAATCGAGAGACGAGCCGGCGTCTATAAACTCCCGAGCGGAAGACCGTCGAGCTCCGACGTTAAAAATCGAGAGACGAGCCGGCGTCTATAAACTCCCGAGTGGAAGACCGTCGAGCTCCGACGTTAAAAATCGGGAGACGAGCCGGCGTCTATAAACGCTCCGAGCGGAAGACCGTCGAGCTCCGACATTAAAAATCGAGAGACGAGCCGGCGTCTATAAACGCTCCGAGCGGATAGCCATCCACGTGATACATTCCGGCGGTAAGAGCCGACCGACGACAGAGCCTGTTCTTTAAGGCCAGCATACGGTCGAGCGGCTCGCTTAGCAAAAGTATGGGGAAAACCCCTTTGAGGTAAGGTGCAAAGCAAAAGATAGTTAATAAGAATTAAAGATGTGAGCACGTGAACGAATGACGTTCGCTCGCAGAGCGGCTATGCAGTCGCATGGCGAAAGACATTTTTCGAAGACAATCGGCTTGAGCTCATGTTAGAATATGAAGCCGAGCGGAGGAGTTTTAAGGAACACTTTAAACATGACGAAAGAAAAATTTCTTGCCAAAACAAAAGTTGCAAGAACAGAAAGATGATCTATTTACGCCAAACGCTGGGCAAACAAAAGAAGTTACAGCAAAAGTAAGTTGTGCCGAACAGCAAGAGTACAAAAACATAAACACTCCTCACGCGTCAAAATCAAAAAGAGCATCAGGAATGGCGCCCATCACGGTAGCCAGATCCTCTGGGGGGATGGTCAGCTCGGCGGGAAGGTGGCCTTTAGCCTTCAAGTAATCCACCGCCGCCTTGATCGCCTCTTCAAAAGTGAGGGAAATCTTGTCGGTGAATTTCTCTCCGAAATCATCCGAGCGGACAAATGCCTTCCTCACTTCGGCAGAGCGGGCCGACTCCCCATCCTGATACCCTCGGAGAGCGGCTCGAGAAGCATCGTTGGCGGCATGGAGATCCTTCAAGTCTCCTTCAAATTTGAGCAGATCGGCCGAGCGGCTCTCCTTCTCGGTGGCCAGAAGGGCATCCAGATCCTTGATGCGTTGCTCCAGCCCTCTGATCTCCACCTTCATTAGGTCCATGTCATCAATGGACTGGCGCTTCCGAGAGGTCGCCGTCTTGATCTCTTTATCCCGTTGTTTGACCACAACTTCAAGCCGAGCGACCTCGCTCGCCAGATCGGAAGCTCGTTTCCGTTCGGCTTCCAAAAGCTTTTTGCTTTTCTCCAGAGCAGCAGTGGATTGCCCTTGGTTCGCCTCCGAAAGTTTGAGTTTTTTCATTTCGTCCTCCAGCTTAGCCAGTCAATTGCTGACCGCAATCTGCTCTACCCAACTCTGCGAACAAAGGCAGTTAAGTTAAAAGCTAAAATAAAAAGTATCAGTAAAACAGAAAGGCATACCCCGGTCGCCTGCTGCAGGTTGTTGTCCCCTAGCTGACTGGGGGACATGAGCGCAACGCGTACACGCGCGTCCTCCCAAACTTTGGCGAGCGGACCGGTGAGGGCGATCTGCTGTTCGGGAACTGATGGCCGATCGGCGGCCAGTAGGTATTCCTCCGAGGGAAATCTTAGGACAGTTTTAATCACCCTCGGGCCGCTCGAGTCATCTTGAGATGCAGCAGCATGGCCAGAGGACTCGCCGATCGGGACCGGATGGTCGCCCAGTCGCCTAAGACGATGTAGAGTCCGAGAGGTGGAAGGTTGCGCCTCAAGGATGGTCGGCGGCAAGTCAAGCTGAGTCGGAGTGCGCTCCGAGGAGACCGCCTCAAGAACCACATGAGCATCATCGCTCCGCTCGGAAAGCTGCTCTCCTGGTGGAAGCTGTTGAGCGGCTTGCTCTAGCCGATGACGTTTACGAGTCACCAGAGGGATTTCATCAGCCGATCGGCCCTCCTCCTCGGCACGATCAGTAGTAGTAAGATCGAGTGCGGTGTCATCAGTGGAGATAGGGGCGGCCGGATCAGTGGGAACCATCTGAGTCCCCCCATCCCCTTCAGTTGTTGAGCCGGCCAGAACCAAACCCCATTCGGCTGCCTCTTTGTCCTTCACCGCCTCAATATTGGCGGCTTTCAGCTTGAGCTTTTCGATTGCCTTAGCACGCCACATAACTTCAGCTGCAGAAACAAAGAATAAATCAGTTAGCACAACATAAAAAGGGGGATAAGAATCGCTTACTCATGCTGCAAGGCAGATCGGCTGGGATGGGAGACAAGCCAAATATGTACATTACTCCAGGAAGGAGCAACTTGTCGATATCGTAACGTTGGCCGACCAGCTGGTTGGCCGCATGAAGATACGCCGGATGGCTCTTGAATTTGCCGAAACCCGGTTGATTCGGCACCGCCGTCTGCCACTTCGTTCGGAAGGCCGGCCGTTCGGGGAGACGCATAAAAAAGAAATGCTTCTTCCAATGCTTATTGGAGCTCGGCATGTTGGTAAATAGGATGAAACCCGACTGATCCGGTGGTCAAGGCAGGGGACCCCATTGCAAGAGGTCAACGCCACGTGGAGATTAAAGGGCCGGTGGGGTCCACCGGAGGAGGATGAGCCGACCGGATTCGGGAGAAAAGGACAGACCGATCGGCTAAGCCGAGGAGCATCCAACAGTAAAAGGTGCCCTGACCGGGGTCGGGGTTCCGACGCTCAGTTGAAACAATGTCTGAGAGCCGAGCGGAGGGCACTCGCCCGGAAGTCTCCCCAGCATATCAATGCAAGTGACAGGCGAGACATGAGGGGCGTGCCGCCCGGCCAACGCAGGGAATGAAGGCCGTCCGGACGACGGTCTCCGTCCAGCCGGCCGGACGGACGTCCCGGCCGGCGGCGGGTAAAGGAGAACAGGAACATCTTCTGACAACCGTCAAATCCTATGGTTAGGCCATACTCCCAGTCTGACAACAAGGTGTTCTGCTGTCCCATCGAAGACGTGATTGGACTGTAGCAGTATGGCATCAGGTAAGCATTCTGACAGACACATACCGAAGTATGGGCTACGGACATGTATGTGCCTCGGTGGACGCACAGGAACCTTTTCACCATCCTATATAACGAGCCTCATACTTTGCCGGAGGTACGCGTGAGACATCTTTGGAGCTACTTTTTCCACCATCTGCTTACCTGACTTGAGCGTCGGAGGGTCGCCGCCGGGAGCCCCTTCCCGGCCCGACTTCTGTGCAGGTTCGACGGAGGTTCGTGCGACCAGTCGAAAATCCACGCCAGCTGCCGGAAGCGCTACGTGCCCAGCGTCCGTTGATTCGGCATTCGGACAGGATCATCGACCTAGATTGAAATATGAAGGTTCCCCACTCAGATTGTTTGGGGTAGAAGAAATAGTGGAAGACTTGGGGTTCAAGGGGATATCATTCAATTTGAAAAGGACTATCACCCCGCTCAGCAACCTAATCGAGTTCGGGACTAATTGGCCGAGCGGGAGGTGAAAGTGGTTGCATATTTTGATGATGAACGGATGTGGAGGAAAGCGCAGCCCGGCCAAAAATTGATCACGGAAGAAGCAAATGGTGCCGGGCGGCGGGTCATTAGGCCGATCGGAAGGACTAGCCACAACTATCTCATGGTCAGCCGGAATTTCATACGTTCGAATGAGACGCAGTGCGTCTTCTTCATCGAATCGGCTCTCCATAGTCGTATACCAGAGACTAGGAGCGCCGACTGTAGGCGTAAAAGTACTCGCCATGGTCGAAACAGAAGAGATATGAACAGAAAAACTAAAAGAAAATGCCGACAGAATGAAAAAGAAAGCAATACAGGAGGAGGGAAGCTGAAAAGGAAGGCTTGCAGGTACGAGAAAGATCGAGAAAAGGAAGAAGATGGCGAGCATACCAAACAGGCGGGGAGTAAGGATCGCCGGAGCAGAAACAACAGCGGGGGGTCGAAGGTCGATGAAGAAGAAGGCGGCGGAGAGAGGGGGCCGCGAGATTTATAACGTTTGCCCCGTACGACCTTAGCCGTCCGATTCAGGTCGTGAAGAACGAGGTCATCATCCAGCCGTTCATTTCAAACGGCGACTGTCCCATCGGAGGTGACGCCACCGCCATACCCTGACAAAAGAAAGATTGCCACGTGTCAGCAAGATACGGGTTACATTTAATGAGCGCCCTGTATCGCACGCAACGCACGTGGTTGGTAGTAGAGAAGAAGATTCGGCATAAATTCCCAGACAATACAAGGCACGGGCAAGATATCGCCGAACGGATGAGCATCCCTGAGCCTGGCCGAGCGGACTAATGCATCGGTCATTACTCAGTCAGATCGGCAGTCCAGTCAGTCGGACTTCGCCTCCTTCGACTAGACTTGAGGGGGAGGCAAGTGATCCGGCGGTTAGAACAGGGGACCCCATTCTGAGGGGTCAATGCCACGCGGGAGTCAAAAGGCCAGGTGGCATCTCCCGGCCGGCCGACCGGTGAATAGCCGATGGCAAAAGTCGCCCCGACAGAAGTCGGGGTTCCGACGCTCAATTGAACAGTTGCAAAGAGCCGAGCGGAAGGCCTAAGAGAAGGTGACATACTGCTAAACAGTCCCTACATAACACCCTACCGAAAATATCCCCAGCATATCGATGCCAACGACAGGCCGGACGTGATGTGAGTGCCGTCCGGCCGGCGCGTAAGATGAGGGCTGGCCGGACGGACTCCCCGTCCAGCCGGCCTGCCGGACGCCCCGGCCTGTGGTCGGTAGTGAAGGACAAGAACATCTTATGACAGCTGTCAAGTCCTATGGCTAGACTATACTCCAAGTCTGACAACGAGGTGTTCTGCTGTCCCATCGAAAACGTGCTTGGACTGTAGCAGTATGGCGTCAGGTAAGCTTTCTGACAGACACATACCGAGGTATGGGCTACGGACACGTATGTGCCTCGGTGGACGTGCAGGAGCTCTTTCACCGCTCTATATAAAGAGCCTCAAACTTCGCCGGAGGTACGCGTGGGACACCATTGGAGTCACTTTCTTCACTACTTGCTTGGCTGACTTGAGCGTCGGAGGGTCGCCGCCGGAACCCCTTCCCGGCCCGACTTCTGTGCAGGTTCGCCGGAGGTTCGTGCAACCAGTCGAAGATCCACGTCAGCAACCGGGGAGCGCCACGTGCCCAGCGTCCGTTGATTCAGCATTCGGACAGGATCACTATATATATATATATATAGGGTCGACCCTAGAGTTTGAAAGGTCCGGTGTAAGAAAATAAATCTTTTATATTCATATTAAAAATAATAAAATCGTTGCTATAAAAAAAATTTGATTAACAAAACACATAAATTAAATTTGTGTTTAGAGATTTTTTCTTAAGACATTTTTATAAAAGTGTTTTAGTATTTACTATTATATTTTAACCCATCCTTTAAAAAGTGGGCCCGTCGGAGGTGGAGATCGGTGCACTAATCCAACTTAACCATCTAAGATAGAGTCTGTATATATAAAACGCTTTAATATGCATTCCACTGTATGTTGTATACCTATGCACACTTAGTATATATTTTTTTAAAACTTAGGCTAAAGCTTTAAAGTTTAGGGTTTAAAATTTAAAATTTATGTTATAGTATTTAGAGTTTAAATTAAGTGTGCACGAAATGTACAGTATAAGATGGATAGTATATCAATTTTGTTACTCTACTTTATATATATCTATAGTCCAAGTGACTTTCAAACATCCCATGTACTTAATCGCATTGCACACGAGACCTACATAGAATATCAAAGTCCTATATAAGATGTGACTCAGGTATCAAAACCTTTGATATATATATATATATATAGAGAGAGAGAGAGAGAGAGAGAGAGAGATTTGTTCCGCTGCGGAACAAACCTTGCAGACCGCGTGCGGACTGCTGAGGTGGCAGCTGCCACGTCATAAGTGAGAAGCCGGTTTCTAAACATCTCTTTCGCAGCCCTAACGCGTCTCGACGTCTCCGCGTGCCTTCTTCTCGCGTCCGCCGCCAGGGGTTCTGCTTTCTTCCGCTGCCCTTCTTCTCGCGTCCGCCGCCAGGGGCTCCTTCCTTCTCGCGTCGTTCGCCAGGAGCAGATCTGACGCCTCCCGCCGACCTCAGCTTCCTCCTTCTCGCGTCGGACGCCACCAGCCCTCGGCGGCCCCCTCGCAAGCTCTGCTCCTCACTAGGGTTTCTCTTGTATAATTTCGGCGTGTCGGAAACAACTAGCCCTAAAAGATTCGAGCCAATATAACGCAAATCCGGGATCGATTACTCCCTTTACTAGAACAGTAGCACTGGGTTGGATTCAAAGCTATCCCTCACTTCATCACATTGCTGAGATCCCGTCTTCTCTTCTATTCTGCCATCGATTTGAGATTTGGAGGTATCCTTCTTACTTCTGCACCCTCCTTACATTCTCTTATTTTGTTGTTGACTTTTGGTTCCTGCTATCGCTTCCCTATCTTTGTTTATTCCTCGGTTAGGTAATTTTTTCACTTGCATTTCAGGACTTGTCCATGCAAATTTAGTTTGATCTATAAAATTATTGTTTTTAGTCCTCTGGTATATTTTTGCAACTTAATCTTTCCTTAGGTTTCATGGAACTAGATTTGCAAATGATTTCTCATCCAGGGCTAAATTGTTGGCCGATTCATACAACGGACCTCCCGTTTAATAATGTTTTTTGAGAAGTGCACTGATAGAAGAATTTAGTACAAATTCTGTTTTACTAGACTTGCAGTTTCTATTGCAGTTTTTAACACTTATGCAAATTGTTATTGTTTAGATTAATTTTGTTAAATTTTACTGTTTAGGTTGTTAGTTTCTTTTAACACTTATGCAAAATGTTATTGGTCTTCGAAGTAACAGCAGCAGTTTGTATAAGTAACAACAGAGTAATTTGGTCTTCGAAGTTTATATGGAACTTGTCGTTTCTATTGCAGTTTTAATTACTTATGCAAAATTTTATTGTTTAGCTTACTTTTGTTAAATTTTATTGTTTAGGTTGTTATTGAATGGCATCATCAAGTAATAGCAGCATCAACCATATCAAATATGAAACTGTACGATGCAAGGACTGCGGATTAACAGCATTTGTGCTAGTGTCTAGATCCATCAAGAACCCAGGAAGACTATATTATGGATGTAGGCAGCATGGATGGTTAAAGTGGGTGAGGTCCGATACTGGACTAAATGTAGACACCAATGATATATATTATAGGATGCTGCCAAGAGTGGAGCCAAGAGTAGGAAGTGAACATGTTGCTTATCCTGACCATAATATGAGAAATTGGAATGTACCATTTATGGTCTAGATATTAATGATAGTGAACTTAATTCTTTTAGCTATATATTTGTTTTGTTTGTTGGTTGATCTAGTATAGTAGTACTATTGTTGTAATGTGACAAGGAAATTAGATGGGAAATTAAAAACATGTACTTGTATTTTGTTTAGATTATGTAAGTTGTAATGGATCAATTTTGAGTAGCTCTATACATATTTAGTTTTCTGAATTGTTGTACTCTGTCTTTGATGTCTACCCTTTTCCCACTATACATATTTAGTTATGAATTGCTCTATACATATTTAGCTCTAAATAATTCTAATAGCTGTATGTATTTCATTAAAAAAAATCTTGATAGTAAATTTAGAAATATAGATTTATCCTACAAGTGTATTATGATAAATTTTTAGAACTCTCCAAGTGTAATACAATCTAGGTGAGCTTCATTGTCAGCTCATCTGTTGGAGTTCTAATTGATTTTGTTTCACATGGTATAGAATTAAATTTAAATCAGAACCAATTAAACCTGAAGTTTCGATTTTTTGTATAGAAGTACGCTTTCCTGTTTAAGATGTTGGTAGTTTTCCTTCATATATTCTGATATGTTTACAAGTTAAATAGATAAAAATTGATATATAGGATGATGCAATCATATTGCATTCATCAATATTTGCTGTTTTAAGATTATTTTTCTCAACCCAGGCGATGAATTGGTAGGTAGTTTTTCTACCCGGAAATGATTCTGTCATTTCTTATTTTTGAATCTTATGTAGGAGTCTGGTTGAATAAGGATGTGCAATGCAATAACTTTAATCAACTATCGGATTTTTCATTTAACCTTTTCATTATCATTGTTGGGAATTATGGTGCATACACTGTGAGTTCCTATTTTCTTCATGTTGATTATGATAATTATTATCGTAGAAGTTTATTGTCTTTTTTCTAATGGCAGTTAGCAATGTACATCTTAATCGGTGTCATACTGGTTCATTATTTTTCAAAAGTTGTTTTCTAGTTCTAGTCTTGGCTCTAATATTTTCATGCTGAAGTACCTTAACTGCGACATTTCAGAATTTTAACTCAGAAGTGTTAGTGTTTAGCACTCCGGCTGTACAAAATCTTATGAGTTATAAAAAATTTTATTTAGGTGATACGCAACAATTACACAATAAATGTCATATCTTCAAAATATTTCACAATAAATAGTCATTAGAAGAGAAAAGTAAGACAATAGTTTAAGATATCAGATAATACAAGAATTAAGAATACAGATCTTGCGCGGTTTGAAAAAGCAACAGAAAATAAACTTCTAGTTCACTCCCATTGCAAACTCAATTACCAAACTGCTATCTTCTGTGGCTCTTACACAAAATTACATTTGGGAAAACTTTTTCAAGCACTTGAACACCATGCTGTGAATTCCAACCAAGATATCCACGCAGCAAAATATCAACCTAATTGGATAAACAAATTAAACAGTATAAGAGGTAAAAATGATATTGAGTTAGCAATGTAGATAGAAGAGAGGAAGGTAAAAATGATGCAACAGAATATATTGAAACACACTCTTTAACTAAAAGAAGCCAATTACCAATTGTAATACATGATACCATATATTGCCATTGAGTTTTTGTTTATGAAATACTTGTCAGAAAAAACAACAGTAGAGTTATGGGGTCTACAAGTTTATGGCATTTCATTATTTCTTACTCAGGAGGATTCAAAAAACAAAAAACTTGCACTGTCCCGTGGCATATAATAGTTTATCATTGATGGTACTCAAGCTAAACAGAAGAGTGCCAATTCAAGATCATTTGTCCTCCGCATCAAAAGTTATAACACACATAAGCAAATACATTATTCCTTTGCTTTACACGAATGGTGCACTAGAATGTCCAATGAATATAAAAGAATAAAACTCTCTTGTACAATTTGGTTATGGTATTTGAAGTAAGCAATGCAGATAGAAGAGGGGAAGGTAAAAATGAGGCAACAGAATATATACCTTCATTAAGTGTAACCTGAGATCACTTGGGCCGAACTTCTTCCCCAAATAAAAATCATAAACATGAGTTGCAGATAACTGTTTCCAATGAACAAGACACTAAAAAGTCAATCTCAATAATAAGCCAATCAAATAACAACACTAAACATAATGACAACAATAGTTGCACTAAACCAACCAAACATAATGACACTAAACATGACTGGCACATGAAACCAACATTTCCACCAAATAATAATAAGCATACCATACGAAGAGATGCACTAAACCAATCAAACATACAAGTAAAGGAAAAAGATGAATACCAACCATAGATAATTACATGCATCCTAACGCATGTTGTTAGAACCTGTAACAATAAAAATAATTATTAATTTTATTTTGTCAATGAACCACTATAATTTAATATATTAAAACTTTTATAGTACCAGCTATAGATGTCAAATCTAGTTCATATGTGTCGTCAACACTGTTATGATAATTATCTTGAGTTGACCTGATAATTAACACATTGTCATATATAGAAAATGTAATAAAAAAATATGTCCTTGCAAGTAAAATTAGCAAAATTAATCCACACTTACCCTTGCTGTAAATTTGGACAATTACGCTTGTCATGTGACACTCCTCGAAGTCCACATCCATGACATAGCCTCGAATTTGATGTTGATTTCTCCTTCGATGATTTCAACCTCTTCCCACATCCCTTTGTTCTTACTAAAGAAGGATCAATAATACCAAGACCTTCATCCATGGATTTCTTCCTTTGACTTCTATCACTGGATGTTCTACTAATGTTCATCTCTTGAATTTTATTGTATATACAATCAAATTGTTCATCCAAGAAGGTTGTCCCCTCATTAGTTAAAGATGCATCATCAATTAATACTGAAGCTTTATAGGATAACCTTGAGTGTCTCGACATCAAAAACCTTTCTGAATCTGGATCATCACTGAAATTTTGCTCACCCAAACCATATACTGCTCCAACTTTTGCATCTTTTGTCCATCGTTTAAGTATATATGTATCAGGCAAATGAAACACTTGGTTGATACGGAAAAAAGCTAACATATGCCTGCATGGAATGCCCTCAAACTCGAATTTCGTGCAGCTACACGATATGTAGTCCCTTTGTTTATCATGCGTGAGCACCCTTGATTTGGAGGAAGAAGCACTTTGAAATTTCATCACATGGTAAACCACTGAGTCGACACCTGTAAATGCATGTTGCACATAATAACCATGACTCTCGGTCATTTCACTTTGAAATTCCAACCATTTCTTTTTTGTGTACACCTTAACCATTTGAGTTTCCATTGGCCAGTTTGTATTAATCTTAGGATATTCATTCATATCAATATGGTCTGCAACCAACTCATTGTGTCTTTGGTGTCTTAGTGCTCTATTAAAACGGGTGATAAAATCCATCAATGAGTTCTTATTTGAGATGTAACTTTTGAAAAATGCATGTGAGCCTTCAGATCTTTGACTACTTGACATTCCAGCACAAAATATATGGCTGAAATATATTGGCACCCATCTGTGTCGCAATTCATACATCAAAGACAGCCAATCATTATTCTCTAAGTTACCACACTTGATAGCTTCTTCCCATGACTTTTCAAAATCATCAGGTGTTGCAGAATTTACAATGACATTCTTTATATTTTGATAATTGTTTCGAAAAGTCAAAGGGTCTAATTTATCTGGAAATTTATTCAATATATGCCACAACCAATATCGATGCGCTGTTTGAGGGAAAATCTGTGCAATAACTTTTGTCATAGCAGGATCCTGGTCAGTGATAATAATGTTTGGTGCACCTTTAGGCATGTCTTCTAAGAACTTTGTAAGCAACCAAACAAATGACTCAGTTTTCTCATCACTAAGAAACCCGCAACCAAAAAGAATTGTTTGATGATGATGATTAACTCCTACAAATGGTGCGAAAATCAAGCCATATCTGTTGGTGTTATATGTCGTATCAAATACAACTGCATCACCAAATATACTGTATGCCCTTCTTGATATATGATCAGTCCAAAAGCATCTACTAAATCTGTTATCTGAATCAGTCTCGTAATCAAAGAAAAAAGCCGAATTCTTCTCTTGCTCAGATGTAAAAAACTCAATCAGTGTTTCAACATCAATACCCTTTTGTTCATCCCTTAGATTTCTTTCAAAATTTCTAATATCTCTTTCTGTGCAACCTACACCCTCAGGCCCTCCATACTCAATCTCTAATAATCGCATTTGTTGACAAGTTGGCACATTAGCCTCTGAAAATTGTTGTGTTAAAGCTTTCTTTGCTGCAGAAACATTACGATGTAAGCGTAGCAAATGCACCTTTGATGGAGTTGCGAGTGGATGATTATGGGTTTCTATAAAGCTACTGACAACCCAATTAGGTCCAGTTTGTTTCTTGGCAAATGCAATATTTGACTTACATCCCGTTCTAACTGACCCACGTGCTCTTTCCCTTGTCATTTGATCAACTTTTGCATGTTTATTCCACCGCATTAGATCTGTATGCCCTTCTTTAAAGCATACAATTTGTTTCCACGTTACTTCATTTGTTATCTTATTTTTCTTGCTCGTGTGCATCCTTGAACTAAATCCAGCTTCTCGTGCATATTGGTTATAGAACGAATATGCATCCTCTAGTGATGAGAATTCCATTCCAATTTGTGGCTTTCAATCATGTGAAACTTGGGGAATGTATTCATGATCATCAGCTCTATTTTCTTCCATTTCTAGGCACCCTCACATTATAATTGACAATACATAATTAGACAAAGAAACATAACTGATTTCTTATAAAATAAAAACTGCAAATTTAATTAAAAACATTACTTGAAGAAAATAATATCCAATCTAATTGGATGAGTCAAGCTGTACAAAACGCTAAGATCGAACATCAATTAAACTAAATGGTATTCAAGTGACAATATATGGAACATTTGGATGGGCAGATCAGTTATTTAAGACACATTTGCTTTAGAAACCACATGCAAAGATCTAAACATGAAAAGACCAATAACATTTTGCATAAGTGTTAAAAGAAACTAATAACCTAAACATTAAAATTTAACAAAATTAATCTAAACAATAACAATTTGCATAAGTGTTAAAAACTGCAATAGAAACTGCAAGTCTAGTAAAACAGAATTTGTACTAAATTCTTCTATCAGTGCACTTCTCAAAAAACATTATTAAACGGGAAGTCCGTTGTATGAATCGGCCAACAATTTAGCCCTGGATGAGAAATCATTTGCAAATCTAGTTCCATGAAACCTAAGGAAAGATTAAGTTGCAAAAATATACCAGAGGACTAAAAACAATAATTTTATAGATCAAACTAAATTTGCATGGACAAGTCCTGAAACGCAAGTGAAAAAATTACCTAACCAAGGAATAAACAAAGATAGGGAAGCGATAGCAGGAACCAAAAGTCAACAACAAAATAAGAGAATGTAAGGAGGGTGCAGAAGTAAGAAGGATACCTCCAAATCTCAAATCGATGGCAGAATAGAAGAGAAGACGGGATCTCAGCAATGTGATGAAGTGAGGGATAGCTTTGAATCCAACCCAGTGCTACTGTTCTAGTAAAGGGAGTGATCGATCCCGGATTTGCGTTATATTGGCTCGAATCTTTTAGGGCTAGTTGTTTCCGACACGCCGAAATTATACAAGAGAAACCCTAGTGAGGAGCAGAGCTTGCGAGGGGGCCGCCGAGGGCTGGTGGCGTCCGACGCGAGAAGGAGGAAGCTGAGGTCGGCGGGAGGCGTCAGATCTGCTCCTGGCGAACGACGCGAGAAGGAAGGAGCCCCTGGCGGCGGACGCGAGAAGAAGGCACGCGGAGACGTCGAGACGCGTTAGGGCTGCGGAAGAGATGTTTAGAAACCGACTTCTCACTTATGACGTGGCAGCTGCCACGTCAGCGGTCCGCAAGGTTTGTTCCGCAGCGGAACAAATCTCTCTCTCTCTCTATATATATATATATAACAAAGAAATTTCTGACATTTAATTATCAGTTTGATCTCTTCATAATTCTTAATTCCCTCTTGATCCCCTACCCATTTTGGATACTAATTTTTTAGTGGATTCATTAAAAAGGTGAAAAAATCTAAAATACCTTAATTTCGAACTTAAATTATAATTTTTTAATATTTTTTTACTTTATAAATGTATTTAATGAGATTTTTTTTTCTTTTTTTAGAGATCAAAGTTGAAAAAAATCTTATTAAATATATAAGGTAAAGAAAATATTAAAAAAATTAAAATTTATACATAAAATTAAGGCATTTTAAATTTCCATTTTTTTTAGATAGATTTATTAAAAAACAACATCGAAATATATAGAAACCAACGACCGACTTAATTATGAGAGCATTTTTAATGAGAGATTAATAGCATGCAATGTATATTATAAATCTTTCAATATAAATCCCTTTCCCATTATATAGGTGGGTTTATAATTTTTTTTATAAAACTGTATCAAAATAATTTTTTTTATAAAACTGTATCAAAATTTTGGGATCAGATTTATAAAAAAAATAATGAAAAAAAATGATAGAGAGAAAATTTTAAAAGAAATGAAGTTTTTAAAATTAAAAAAATTTATGATACTAGAGAATAATTTTTTTAAAAAATTAATTTTTTAATTTTTGATATGATAAAATGATGTGACATAGTAACCTCTTAATTACGGATGCCCTGAGATAAGATAAAGGCCGTTTCGGAACCTTGCCAAGATGGAGCCTGACGTGTCACACACGCGGCAAGTAGAGGAAGACCGCCCCTGGTGTTCTTTTTTTTTTTATTGATTTCTTTTGTCATGTTCTTATTTCCGGCGGTTTTAACTTTGAATGCGGTGTGCGACCTTCACCGGATGGGACTGGTTTTTTCGGTGAATAAATGGGTGGAGAAGTAGGTGGATGGACGATTATTGTTCCTGCTTCGCTGGGATGCCTTTTGTCCTTGGTTTCTGACCGTGTATCTCGTCTCCCTTTTAGCCGCGTCGTCTCGCTCGCCTTGCGACCTAGAATCGCTTCGCCTTGGCTCGCACGGTCTCGCCTCTTCTCCGGTGCGCACACTCATTTGATCAGTTTTGGGGTTTTGCCTTTCAAGAACCGTTAGCTGTGCGGGCTTCTCGATTCTGATTAGGGTCGGCGTTGTTGGATGTTTCGTCTCTCGTCCGTTGGTGATGTTTGTCCTTTTGAGGATGGAGTTAATGATTTATTGGTTGGTGTTTTAGAAATTGGGATTTTTGTTGACGTGCCTTATCGAATATTCAATCACAGTCGGAACATCCAACGAGGCATTTTACAATTTGCCTTTTTACGGGATACTTAGTAACTTTATGTCGCACTCCAGTAAAAGAACTTTTTTTTTAACAAAAAAAAAAAAAAAGAGAAAGCGAAATCCTTAAATGGTTGAGATTCCGAGATATACAATTTGATTATTCTGATTCTCGATTATGCAAGTTGGAGAAAAGAAAATATTAGTCCTCTAGAGAAACTTCTTTGTCATAAGCTTACAGCATACGTTCAGTAAGTGGTTGGACGATTACTGCCAGCTTTTGTGTTAGTTGCTACCAAAACTTCGTTGTTGAAGGTTTACACCATTTAGTTAGTAGACAATTTTGGATGGACGATCACTGCAAGGGCTAAACTTGTAGTTGCTGCACGAGCTCATTCAAAGCTTACAACCATGTCTCTCTTCTTCCTTCCATCATTCGCAATTTCGTTGCTATCTAGAAACCTCTTGCCGTTGATCTCTCTCTCACACACTCACTGAGCTTCTTTATCTTGATTAGGTTGATGTTTCATTTTGCACAGTTTGCATGATCCTATCTGGTTGGAGATGGAGCTTTTGGTTTAATTTTTATGCATTGCAATTGTTATTGAATCTTTATATCTAATCAGACAAAGTTAGAGCTGCTAAAGAAATACGTAAACAATTGAATAATTTATAAGTCATAAATCAGTAAAAAGAAGCGCTTTTTTTTTTAAAAAAAAAATTAATAGTGAGTGAAATCGTCAACTGATCTAAAGAAAATTCCCAACTGGTCCAGTTTCAGTTTAGTTTAATTCTACACCAGAGTGCTTTACACAATATTTGCCGTATCTTCTTCATTACTCTTATCATATGTGAATGTACCTTTGAGTCAATTAATCATCAACTTTACTAACCAGATGAAATATGTCTTCTTATATGTTGTAACTTCTAAAATTTATGTTGTCTTATGTGTAGTTCAAACTACTAGATCGTCTAGTACGTTGATGGAGGCTGTTAAAGCAATTCTTGCTCATGTCTCTACAACCGAAGAACGTGCTGCTATAAGGGCTGAGCAGAAAAACTATACCCATGTTCAACTCATTGATTCTGCTTTAAACATCTCAGACTTATTGCTTGGTGCAGGCACCATAAATGTAAGTGTCTTGTGATGGATTGCACCTATGCTTGTATAAATCATTAAGGTTTCTATTTTGTCTCCTGACATAGATGAAAGCCAATGGGTACTGGGTCCTTTTAATTGATATCAAATGTATTTGAATTTCTGGTTCTTGTTCTACAATATATTTGCTTAAGTTTAACGATTGATATAGGCAAAAGAAGAGTGCGCAAAATCAATTGGATTTGTTAATGGCTCAAGGGATCTTAATGGTGGCCGGGTGGGGATTGTGGCTAAACCTTCTGCTGAATTTGTTGCAGCAATCTTTGGTACATGGCTGAGTGGAGGAGTTGCAGTTCCTCTTGCACTCAGCTATCCAGAATCAGAGCTTTTGCATGTCATGAATGATTCAGTATGTACCATACCCCTTCTGTTTGTACATTTGAATTATCACCTGGTTAACTTTTTTTTTTGAAAATTTCCTATCTGCCAAAGGTTGGAAGAAACAATAAGTTTAATGAAAGTTCATATATCTGTTCATTTGAATATGATTTGAGATTGTACATATATTCATGTTAGAAGAGAAGCCATCATATCTGTTTTATTTCTCCTGTTAACCTGTATTTGTGTCTATTTTTTCTGTTGTATGTTGACCACTTTTTCTGGAAGTTCTAGAATTTTTTTACATAATTTAGAGAGCGTCTTCTACACTATAAATAAATAATATTTAATTTGTATTTTATGATGGATATCTTGGTTACATGACATCTGACTTCCAAATTGTAGGGCTGTGAATCTGTTGATGGTAGTGCAATAGTTTGATATTAATAACATTAATGAAGAAGAATTGTCTGCTAAAATTTGGCCTAATTATGCTCAAAACCTCAAGTGACCTAAAATCTTAGAGTACCTTTTTTTTCTTGAATGACTTCGTGCAAATTTCTTCTAATGTAGGTGAACTACATGTTAATCTCACATTCTCTTCTTTGTCTCCCTCAACTTCTCTCCTTTTCTTTGAATACCTTTTTGCATATTGATGCTACCATAAGAATTTTAACTTGTTCTCTTTTTCAGGACATATCAATGATATTGAGCACTCAAGACCATCAAGGAATCATGGAGAATGTGGCTGCTAAATGCTCTGCTAAACTTTCTCTACTTCCAACACTTGCCAGTATGTCATCAAGAGATATTTTGAATAAATATTCAGGGGAAACGGCTGCTAATTTGGTTGCTGACTTGATCAGGAAAATTGAGGATTCAAGCTTGCTGAAAGGTAATCAATTTCTTGCTGTCCGTCCTTTTCTTTTATTTGTCTTCATCATGATGAAGTAGTCATCTGTGTGTGTGTGTGTGTGTTTCCTTTTTTCATATTCTTTTAGATAATCCCTGATATGCTTACTAATAATTTTCTTATGGACCCCACATCTATAGATGTTATCAAACATCTGTTGTAGATAGCTTCTGAGACTTGCTCTTAATTCTCCATGTTCACTTGACTCTTATTTCACAGGAGATGATCCTGCTTTGATTCTTTATACAAGTGGCACAACTGGTAAACCTAAAGGTGTTGTCCACACTCACAACAACATAATTTCTCAAGTAAGAAAATTGCTTTTTGTATAACTGCTTTCTGAAAAGTTTAGTTCTGATTTTTAAGGAATTCAATTGTTAGATATAAATGTGGCATATACAAGTCATGAAGCTGAATAGCTGGTTTTATTTTGTTAGAAGGAAGTAATAGAGAGTGCGTTTTTACTAACTACAGAGTTTAGTTAAGTACAACAATTCTGAGTATGATATATGAATACTTCACACTCCTGTATATTAAACGACCGATTGTTTCTTTTTTTAGTAGTAAACATCTATAGTTCCATTGCCTCTTAATATTATCTGTTGATGTGTTATTTGTGATCTTAATTCATTTTTGTGGCTTCAGTAATTCTACTTCATGGGCTAAATAATGTTTATGTTCTTACCTTGATTATTTTGGTCTCTTCCCCCCTTTCTTGGTTTACTCATAATTTCCATGGACATTTTTTAGGCTCCTCACCACAACAAAAGCAGCAGGACATGTTTGTGATTGACCTATCTGGAATATTAGAAAAAGATCCATTTTTTCACATCAACTTCACTAAATGAAGTTTGTTCACAAATTTGCTGGTAGAGTCTAAGTTTTACACTACACGCCATAGCATTGGTACTGGCTCACCATTCACAACTTTACCTCATTATTTTTCTATTTCAAACATAGTACCAATACTTTTAGTGGTTATTATTTCTTTCTGTTGTGAACAGTTCGTTCTAAAAGTATTTTTTTCTTACGATTTACTGAACTAGTTTAATGAAGTGACTGTTGTACGGGCAGTTATGATCTATCCCTCCATTTCCATGACATGACAAAAGTAACTGTTTCCTTTTGGTTTTTTTTTTCAGGTTCAAATTCTGACTGAAGCTTGGGAGTATACATGTCATGATCACTTTCTGCATTGTCTGCCATTACACCATATCCAAATTTTTGTCTACTTTCTGTTGATATAATATGAAACTTGGTTTGAAAATTTTGTTCTTCAAATTCCAGTTTAGTCTTGTACGCAGAAGCATCAAACACATGTTTTCTTTATGATTTCCTTAATATCCCTAGTGCATCAAATTACTGGATGAGTATACCATGTTCATTCATGCTCACCATTCTGTTTCTTCCTTAACCTTTAGTTTACATGTGCACGGTCTCTTCAATGCTTTATTTGCACCTCTTTATGCAGGATCAGTGGTAGGTGCCAACTTGAAAATCCTTTCTGTCATTATGACGGTCACTATATTCTGCATTTCATTCAATTCCAGCATTTCTATAGCTTAACTGTAGTCTTATCTAGCACAATATAATCAAGACACTAGATGTAGTGATGAAGATTGGTGACCACTCTTTGTAATGGATGCTAGCTTCTTTCTTTGGAAATCTAGGTTCAAAAAATGTGTGTTGATCATCTTATCTTGTTAAAATGCTTTTTGTATTATTTTCCTATTTACAGGTTGAGTTCATGCCAAAATTTAGTGTCCGAGGTGTGTGGCAAAGATGGTGTGATTCATACCCTAAAGATGGAAACACTGCAGAAGATGCAATTACTGTCTTTACAGGGGTAAGGGTACATAACTAATCATATATTTTGAAGAATATGATTAAAAAAATGTTACATTTTTCAATTCTTGGAAAATTGTCAGAATTCATATAGTAGATGGATCAAATTTTACTGAGAACAACAAAATTTGATTGAAGTTAAGGTAAAACAATGCTAAGGATGAAATAGTTTCTGCTGTTTAAGACCAATAAGTTCTTGGGCCTATATTCTGTTGTAATTTTGACTTAATGACATGATAGGGCATGTAGATGAACTTCAGAAATTATCATATTGTTGATTGTAATGTTTTGGCCTGCAACCCGAAACAATTGATTTGTACTATGAGATCATATCTTCAGTGCAAACATCTTCAGTACTTTATCTTTAGAAACCAAAAGGGCCTAAGGAAACTTGTGGAATTCTGTATGTGAACAAAATGTGAGGTAGAAATTTCCCTTCAACAGAATGTATAGTTTCTTCATGTAAGAGTGTCTAACTTTATTTTAATCTCTTCTTAAAAAAAAAAACAATGAACTCATGTGAATTAAAATGTGTTTGTGGTAGGTCTGATTCAGAATCTGTTTTTTGCTTATCTATTTCATGTGCATTGTGGATTTTCAGGTTCCAACTATGTATACCAGGCTACTGCAAGGATATAAAACTATGGATCCTAATCAACAAGAGGCAGTTGCTTCTGCGGCTAAACAACTGCGTCTAATGGTAAAGTGATTACTATTAGGATGCAATTTTTTCTTCTTTTTTTTTATAAAATTTTTAAATGTAATTACTGAACTTGATAATTTATGGAAAAATGCATAATTTTTTGCCACCTACAAATGCAAGCAAAAGCTATGAATCTGCCTAAAGTGACTCGTGCATACAAATTTTTTTAATGCAATACTGTTGGGTTTATTGCATTTGCATTAAAAGTTACATTTAGGAAAGTACCTTTTGATAAAATGATTTTATGAAACAGTCCAGTGTTTGAGAATCTTGAAATCTTAGTAAATTCAATGTTTCGAGTACCAATCTTGAAATTCTATTAAGTAGAATATTACTGTTGTAGTGAATCTAACCTGGTCATGACACTAGACATCTCTGGTAAGCATAATAAGATAGGTATGGTAATCAATATTTGACAGTTCTTTGATTGACAGGATCAATATTGGCATCAGAATTAGAATTAGGGTCAGAAACTTTGACAAACTTAGGTTTTGCCATTATGGAAGAATCAGGAAAAAAAATTAAAATCATAAATATTGTGAAAATTACAAGATTGCAATTTTAATCAAATTTTATTTTTATTAACTCAACTTTAATTAACATAATTCACTTTAGTTAATAACATCAGATTTAAAAGTCGATTTAAAATAATGTAACTGTAGTTAGAGTAATTAAAAAGAATCTGATTTAATTTAAGCAAATCAATCTATGATTAAAATTTTATTGATTAAGTTAAATAAATCAAATTTAAATCTGATTTAATAATTTCTGCTTTAAGTTATTGTTTAATCCATGATGTCATCATTTTGAATTAAAATTTGTTTAATTAAATAAATGTAAAAATCTTATCAAAGTCCATTTAAATTAATCTAATTCTGATTTAATCAATCTTATTTAATTTCATTAATTTTAGTTAATTAATTTAAAATTTCTATTTAAACATATTAAGTTATAATTACATTAATCAAGGAAAATGTGTGATTTAATTTAATCAATATGATTCTCAAAAATAAAAAATTATCTTATTATTAATAAATTAATTATTTTAATTATTAGAATTACTCAAAATTCTGACATAAAACCCTAACTTACCTATTTATGTTCCATTCCTTGAATGAACAAGACTTCTCCACACACCCCCCAACTCTCATGCTTCGGTACTAATAGTTTCTAGTACTGTTCCAATTAGTTCCCACGGCATGGCTTGTTAATCATGTCCTCACTGATCGTGCTTGTTATTCTTGTTTTTTTTTCACCTTCCCTTTTAGTAGAAGCATGTAGATAAGATCTCTTGCTTTGAGACTTTAGCATTATCAATTGGATTCTAAAAGAAAGAATAGACAGTGAATGTTAGAATAGATTAGTTCATTTTGTGCTTGCAGTACATTGTATGATTGCCTTGGTCCTTTTATTTGGATTTTTTCATATAAGTTTGCTCTTTGAAGACACAAACACTCCAAGATCAAGTTTTCTATAAGTTTTTCTCTTTTCTGTGTTCGTATGTTTATTTTAAATTGGAATAAAAACAGTGATATCAATTGGGAATTTACACGACTTTTCATCTAGATGTGCGGTTCTTCGGCTCTTCCATATCCTGTTATGAAACAATGGGAAGATATTACAGGTCATCGTCTACTAGAACGCTATGGAATGACTGAGGTTTCTGCTTCATATTCATTCTACCTTTGTATCTTCCACCCTACTATTGGACTCCTTAAAAGATGATTTAGTCTATGTCAGTTGCGCTAAGCTTATTAATGCCAAGAAGTATAAAATATGGTTTGTACTGATTATTGTTATGCTTTATAGTTTGTTATGGCACTATCCAATCCTTTGCATGGTGCACGAAAGGCAGGCACTGTTGGGAAACCCCTTCCTCGAGTTGAGGTATGTGAAATATTAGGTCCGACATTAAAGTACTTCATGCCTCACTATATTACAAGAATGTCATGCATGTTCTATTAAGGTTATAGAGTTGCCTACTGTTTATAATTTTTGAGCCAGAATTGAAACTCTTTGCTTGGTGCAATTGGAAAAATGATCTAACTTAATTTGATGTAAACTTGTACCGATGGTATCTTTAGGACAAAGTTTGAGCAGAGTTCCTAATTTTAAATTTGCTCAAAGTTATAGCCCTCTAACAGATATTGCTTTACATATATTCTGTTTATCTTTCAATTCAAGCTCTTTTCGGCAATTATTCGGATTATGCTTTCCTTAACCTTTTTTCAGTTTGTTCCTGGTTGTGCTCTCCTAGTTATGAAAACCTGACTTATGCAATACTTTGTTGCTTAATTAGCTTTTGCCTAGCTGCTGAGTAGATATTGCTTAACTATGTCTAGTGTTATAATATTTTTAAGAAACTTTATACCAAACAATTTGAACATAACTCTGGCTGCTCTTGTGTAGGTCAAGATTCTTGCAGAAGATGGTCGTCTTGTTGGTGCAAAGGGAGTGGGAGAGCTTTGTGTAAGAAGTCCCTCTCTGTTCAAGGAATACTGGAAAAAACCTGAGGTGTGATCAGTTTAGTTCTTCTTTTGATCAAAGTAATATATTGGTGTTTCATGCCTGCTGATAAAGATGCAGTTCCACTATAAGCAATTGCTGATAAAGATGCAGTTCCACTATAAGCAATCTGCTAGTTATTTCTCTTGTGCATATTCTGATAATTAATATAGTTATCATAGATTATCCATGATTGCCTAATCTCATATGAGCTGCTGGTACAACTCAAATTATTAGGAATACCATATTTTAAGTCATTGAAGTTTACTCTTTTCTTTTATTTCGGTTTTGTATCCATTACCAGAAAATATTATGAGCTACTTTATGTCTTCATTGTGAATAATATTCTCTATTGAACATGAATAGTCAAGTAGTATCCACAAACCTGTTTGCTTCAATAAACCATAGTTTGAGGATGTTCAGTACAACTTTCTGTGGTTCTTTTCTTTTGCCTTCAGAATCACTCTATTCTTTTTCTTCCATCCACTATCTTTCCATGGCACATCTCATCGAAGTTCATCTTTTGTTGATGGCTATGCTATAAGTTGCCACCTGCTGAATGTAAATTATCACCATGTTAAGCCAAGGAGATTTGAACTTGTAGATTGAGTTTACTTAAAAATGTAATGACTAATCATGTTTTCTTGTAGAAGTTTTGAATAAAGCAAACAATAAGCTTGACTAACAGTTTTAGATATTTTGCCTGTAATTGACTTTACCCTTTGTTTTTCTCATCTTTTGATTTAGGCAACGAAGGATTCATTTATTGATGATGGATTCTTCAAAACTGGAGATACAGTCAGAGTGGATGAAGATGGATATTACATAATTTTAGGACGTAAGAAGTTATTGATTCATGCATTTAATTTTATTTCTCACTTTCTTACTTCTTGAGTAATCATTTCTTATCACAAGAAAGGAGTGGCATATACACTAGAAATTCCATGAAATGAATGAGTTTCTCTTGGCCTTTTGTCTCTTTGTTATGTAGCCATGCTATACTGGCAGCATAAGTTGAGAAAAGCCCAATGAATATTTATCTTTGGCACTGGTTTGCACATCATGTTCAACTTAATTCAGTTGTGATTTTTCTTCTGATCCACTATATTCTCGGAGCTGAGGATCATGATGCCATGCTTTATCAAATGACAACAGAAATTTGTCTTACCATACTTTAATTGAGAATAATAGGTATGAATATCAAGAAACACTATTTTATACCAAATATAAAATAATTTTGCTACTTACCTATCTTAATTGCACATTTCAAAAATCACTATTTGCTTGAAAAGAGAGTCAAAATAATTTTGAATTGCATTCTAAATGCTAGTTAAAGTAAGTCAAATAATTCTGGATTGCAGTCTAAATGCTGCATTTGTCAATATGCAGTCTCATTCTTGACACATATACCATAGAAAATCCTTGGATCTCGCGTCATGAATGGTAATAGACAGTCTCAAGCATAAACTTGATGTTCTCAGCCTGTTTCCACACTGTATTCTCATTGACATTTTGTGCCACGTTAAAGAAAATTTTCCTGTGAAGCACTTTGGGCAGTGTAAACCGGTAATTTTTGTTAATCTTGACAAAAAATGTTGTTTTAGGAAAAAACTAGTTTTTTCTTCATATTGATAACAACGACATGCAAGCCAAGTGAAAAGTGTTACAGCATATTTCTAAGAGAAGCTCTAAGCCTACCCTTCTGTGAAGATCAGCATCTGTTTTTACTCTTTCCAGGTACTAATGCTGATATTATGAAAGTTGGTGGTTATAAGTTATCAGCACTAGAGATTGAAGCGGTTCTCTTGGAGGCAAGTAAATCTTACATATCTTGAATAACAATATTTTGCTTCATTTGAAATGTACATAAACCATCTTCCTTTGTAGTGCATCATGCATCTCCTACATCTTGTGTTTTTATACTTCTAAGTTCAAATCATCAAAGCGTTACCTTGCTATTGTGTTTATATGATATGTTACAGAAGTGTTGGATAAACTTATATCATTGCAATAGAACAAAAAGAACATAGCTATCATGCCCCGGGAAAGTCCCTGTCCGAAGAAATTTCGACAACACCTCCTCTATACGGGTGACAATCTGAAACATTTCTACAGACACAATATACATCAGCCACAGGCGGCTGGAACATACACACAACCACGCAGTTTATATGCAGCCTACTCGGCTGATACCACAAAAATACAACCACGCAGTTATATGTAAATCTAACAACCCACTCGGCTGTACCAAAACCAAACACAGCGGAAATCCAATAGACAACACATACAACTATAAACGAAGACTGCTAGCCGGCTAGGCTTACACCACACAACAACACAATACTCCGGAAACAAAACCGGAACACAAAGCCAAATACACACATATCATATACCAAGATAAAAATAAATAAAAAAATATGGAGACTAGTCTTCTAATGTGACGTGGGGACCGACATGCAGTATACTCCAAGCGACTCCATAAACAACCTGGTACCTGAAAAAGATAGTGTCTATAGGGGTGAGTTCAACAACTCAGCAGATACCAGTTGACATGTATAGTAAGCTATAACAGACAGTAATAATTATGGAGTACAGTCTCCTGAACAAAAGCTGGAATGCACAATAGAAAAGGGCTGAAGAGAACTGTACTCACCAGGGCCTCCTATCAGAATAGTCAGGTCATCAGACCAAGAGTATCATAAATCCTGTATGCATGTCAAACATATGCATCCATCCAAATGCAGCATATAAGTGCAGCAAACACAATCAGTAAATGCATAAATGCATATGATGCCAATGACATGGTCACCCCTGACGCCAGTCAGCCATCTCACACACGATGGTGAGATCGAGTGGGTAGGGCTGTGACAACCGTGCACTCTGCCATCACTGCTCTTGATGAGTGACCGAGTAGACGGGATGTTGTTGGAGTATACCTATCCTCCTACCCCAAATCATAAATGGGGGAGCTCCATGCTCTCATCTCCCGGTACACGATGACGGGGAGGAATCTCTGCCGGCTACCACGCTGCGTCACACTACCCATGAACGGACCAACGGAGCCAAACAAAGTCCAACCGCCTGCCGGCTACCACGCTGCTACACTAAACCAGCGGAGCCAAACAGAGTAGAACTGTCTGCCGGCTACCACGCTGAGTCACCAGACCAACGGAGCCAAACAACAGAATTGCCACACACCCGTCTGATATACCACTAATCCATGTGTGGTGGTGTGTCAAGATACATGTAACTGGCAATGTGCTCGACAATAATGGAGCAGACTATCGCACAGTATGCAATCATGCGAGATGATGCATGACACTAAGCATGTCAATAACCTGATCGGCATAACAATATCCATATATATAAAATATGTACCGTAGTATCGATGGTCAAATCTGAAGACCTAAGGTACACAGGTCAGGTAGGGTATAAAAAACCTAGGTCCTGAGCATAATGAGGCATGGTATGTCACTACCATATGAGCATATATATAATCATGTGGGTACTAACATAAAATGCATAACAGGTGAGCAAACAAGCATGTAACAGGTATCCGGTAGTGACATATCGAAACAAGAACGAGCATAATTATTACTAAAGGCTATAACATACTAAACATATCAACATGACATTATCAAAGATAAGTTAAGGAACCGCCTCAATATGGATCGAGCTAAACAACCTCTGTGTCGAAGTGCTCGTCCCGCATCAAAGTCCCAACTCTGAAACCTCAGCCGATGATCCACACCCGAAGCAAAGGATCTGGTGGCAGCGGCTATCCACGAATGGCTAATCTCCTCGTCGGAGCTACATCAATAAGTCACACCACTATGCTTAACATTCCAAAATAGAAAATACAACCAGATCCTACTAATCTAGAACCAAACACATCTCACCCGAATTCAAACTCGAGCTTCCTCTTTGATGCATTCCGGATGTTACTGTGATGCAGGAAGAAAGGCTCAGCACCAGGAACTAAGGCATGGGAAGTAGATGGAAGAGGATCAATTGGCAACCGGTGGTGATTGCGGCTAGATCAACTAGTCTCGGCAAGGGCAGATCGCCGATGGCGGATCATCCGCTAGGGTTCTGCTCAGCGAGGTCTGTGGGCAGCCGACGCATCAACCAACTCCTAGTGAGATCGGCCGGTAAGATTAGGGCAGAGGGGAGGTCGGTGTCGACGTCAATGCTGGGGCAAAGGAAAGCCCCGGCCTTCTCTGGCGAAGATCAGTGCGACAAGTCCCCTACCGTCGTCGGGTACAGAAGCTAGGGCTCGGCGATGATGTCGACAGTGCTGTGCAGAAGCCGATCTAGGGCACGGTGGTCAGTGTCTGCACACAGATCAGAAGGGGGAAAGAAGTAGAGGAAGAGGAAGGATCGGGAGGCGGCTTGAGGTTTCCTTGGCCATGGCTTTTGTACCGGGGAGAAGCAACCGTCGCCAAGCAGTTAGGGCAGAAGATCGGGGGGAGAAGAAGACAATCGTCGGCTCGGGCATGAGGAAGGACTCGGGCGCGCACGGGTTCGGCGAGGAAGAAGGGATATAAAGAAAGAAAAAGAAAAAGGAATTAAAAAGTAATCATTTTCTCGCTTAAATGGGTAGCCTAAACAGGTTTTTCCCGGGACCTAAATTTTATCCCTCTAATCGAAGTCATACGGTCTCTGAAAAATTTTAGAAAAATTTCTAAAAATTCTGGAAAATTCCCTTATCATTATTCGCCATTTTTCGGTATTTTACATTCTCCCCCACTAATAAAAATTTGTTCCCCAAATTTTGTTATCTACCATTAGCAAATACTAACAATAGGTAAAGAGTATAAATGTTGAACGGTAAATTAAATCACATACCTCAAGTGAAAAGATGAGAGTATCGAGCTCGGATAATATCCTCGAGCTCCCAGGTAGCCTCCTTGTCCGAATGATGCTGCCATCCGACTTTAACAAGCCGGATAGTCTTGTTCCGCAGCTGACGCTCTTTCCGGTCTAAAATCCGTACCGGAACCTCCTCATAAGTGACGTCAGGCTGAACTGGCACTGAGATATCTGTCAGCACATATGTCGGGTCGGATATATACCTCCTCAGCATAGATACATGACATACGTCGTGCACGTCTGCCAGGGACGGTGGTAATGTCAGACGGTAAGCTACCGCTCCAATCCTCTCCAAGATCTGGAAAGGTCCAATGTATCGCGGAGCTAGCTTACCTCTGAGGCCAAATCTCTTCACCCCTTTCGTGGGTGAAACTCGCAGAAATACATGGTCGCCAGTGGAGAACTTCAGGGGTCTGCGTCTCCGATCAGCATAACTCTTCTGGCAGTCTTGCGCCTCTGGCATCCTCCGTCTGATAGTACGGACCAACTCTGCATCCTGCTGAGCTCTATGAGATCCCAACAGCTGGGCCTCCCCAACCTCATCCCAGAGGGTGGGTGTTCGACAAGGCTTACCATACAACGCTTCAAACGGTGCCATCTGGATAGCCAAATGAAAGCCGTTGTTGTAGGCTAACGCTACCAATGGCAAGTGGTCCTCTTAACTACCTCCTAAAATCCAATACACAAGACCTCAGCAAGTCCTCTAGAGTCTGAATGATCCGCTCCGACTATCCATCTGTCTGCAGATGGAAAGCTGTACTGAATCGGAGCAGAGTGCCCAAGGCCTGCTGCAGACTCTGTCAAAACGAGACGTGAACCGGGGGTCTCTATCCGAAATAATAGTCAGAGGGACACCATGTAATCTGATGATCTCCCGACAATATAGATCTGCCAATCGATTCAGGGAATCAGTCTTCCGGATCGCTAAGAAGTGCGCCGATTTGGTTAATCGATCAACGATTACCCAAATCGCGTCATGACCTCGTCGTGTCCTAGGCAAACCCACCACAAAGTCCATGGTAATACGTTCCCATTGCCACTTAGGAATAGGAATCCGCTAAAGTAATCATGCAGGTCTCTAGTGCTCGGCCTTCACCTGCTGACAGACAAGACATCTCGCTACAAATTCCGCGATGTCTTTCTTCATACCATTCCACCAGTAGGAATGCCTCAAATCTCGATACATGCGAGTCCCGCCTGGGTGGATCGTAAATTGAGAGCGATGAGCCTCCTGAAGTAGCTCCTGTAAGACTGGGTGAGACCGGGTGAGACTGAGGTACGCATAATCTGCCTTGGAAGTATATAATACCCTCCTCATCTAGTGTGAACTCGGTCTGCTGTCCAAAAGCTATCTGGCTGCCAATAAATGGCAAATGCAAATCACCGACCTGGGTCTCCTGAAATTCTCATCCTGATCGACGACTGAGCAACCATGGTAACCAGAATACCCTGCTCTGTCTGTCCCTGCTCCGCAAGACCTAACTCGGAGAAACCCTGAACCAAGTCCATGACGAAAACTCGGTGGCAAGCCAAAATCCCTCTGGACTTCCTGCTGAGTGCATCGGCAACCACATTAGCTTTCCCAAAGTGGTAGCTATTTGTACAATCGTAATCCTTCAGGAACTCCATCCATCTACTCTGTCGAAAATTGAGTTCCTTCTGGGTGAACAGATATTTGAGACTCTTATGATCAGTGAGAATCTCAACTGTAATACCATAAAGGTGATGCTGCCAAATCTTCAAGGCAAAAATAATGGCTACCAGCTTCAAATCATGTACTGGGTAGTCTTCTCATATTCCTTCAACTGTCAAGAAGCATAGGAGACTACTCTGTCATGCTACATCAGAACAGCGCCCAAACCCTGTAGAGACACGTCGGTGTAGAGCACAAATCCGTCCTCTCCAGCGGCCAAAACCAAAACGGGAGTCGACACTAATCTCCGCTACAGCTTCTGAAAGCTGATCTCACATCGTGAACTTCACGCCTTTTCTAGTCAGGCGTGTTAGTGGCATAGCTAGACGGAAGAAACTCTCGACGAAAGGTCTGTAATATCCTGCCAGTCCCAAGAACTGCGGATCTCCTGCACTGATTTCGGCTGCTCCCAATTGGTGACAGCCTCGATCTTCTGAGGGTCTACTGAAATACCTCGGGTAGAGATCACATGACCCAAAAAACCGACTGAAGATAGCCAGAAGGCACACTTGCTGAACTTCGCGTATAGCTTATGTCTTCAAAGAGTCTCCAAGACTATGCGAAGATGTTATGCCTGTTCCTCCTCGGAATGCGAGTAGATCAATATGTCGATGAAAACGACAACGAACTGATCTAGATACTCTATACAGATGCGGTTCATCGGATCTATAAATACCGCTGAAGCATCGGTAAGCCCAAATGACATTACCAAAAACTCATAATGTCTGTACAACAAACATTCTCAACCAGAGATCCCTGATAACAAGTCCGAAATCTGATCACTAACTACAAATCACCAAAGAATAGATCATCTAATATGAGGGCAACGCTCCATCACAAGAAATACTACATATGTGGGAGCAATGCTCTACCACTAACAAGGCAACCTATATGGGAGCAACGCTTCACCATCACAATCCAAAATATGTAGAAACAACGCTCCACCACAAACAATCCATAACATGTGGGAGCAACGCTCCACCATAACAATCCAAAATATATGGGAGCAACGCTCCACCACAACAATCCATAAGTGAATAAGACATCTAACTATCCAACTAGTGACTGCACGAAATCACTCTATCACATATCACTGTGACAGCCAGGGGTATCACAACCCAGTAAGCAAATCAAATCCATCGTCAACTCCATCAACATCGTAGTGAGTCACCCACTAATAGAAGAATTAGTTGGCAAGGCAATACAATAAATGACATAATGTAGACACTCCACATAAGTAGAATCATCATGATGCTACCAACAATACACCTGACACACATGCACACACAACATAGGTATAATCGACATAATCCTCCAATTAGTACACACCTAACACTCATAACACAGGTATAAATCAGTGTGATACCTCTAACAATGCATACCGAACTCGTGTATATAAATCAACGTAGGTATAATCGACAATACACCTCAAACAATATTCACCCAACATATATCCACATATACCATGAGGGTAATCAACATAATACTTATGTCCATGCATTGTTGGATCCATGGTCATAGCCACTAACACATATGGGTACGAAGTGGCCTCCATATTGAGAAGTGAATGAGAGAAAAGTTCTTGCACTTATTCCAACACTATTATTCTCAAAGCATCAATAGAAGCTTGCATCTCAAATTTCTCGATGGTGTTTGTCATGACACTTAAACTTATTCTAGCCTTCTTGCTTGAAAACTCTATGTTCATGATCCTCTGGTTGCTCATCTTTCAATCATTTCATAGCTACTAACAAGATGTTTAACTCTTGTAACACCTCTAATATAGCAATCATAAGCTACAGTTCTAACTGAACTGGTTGCATCTCACGTCTTCATGTATGATCAAGGACGATAGGATTAGACAGCCATCATCAAATGAGTAAATGTGAGTGTATAAGATGTTACAAACTAGAATATTGAATCATGCTTGTCCCACTTACAACAGAAATAACTGTACTGGTCTCTGATAATGGGATCCTTTTTTTTTTTTCTCTCTAAATGAGAAAGTATGCATAGAAGTATTTCATCTTACCTCTCAATCTCAAATGCATATCCTTCTTATAGTTTCTTGTTAATGATGTCATCACCTAACAATTTTCTGGAATTGTACGACTGAAATCATACCTTCAACCAACACTTACAAATCTTGGCAAGTTGAAGTACACCCTTAAAATAGAGGTTGTATGATTGAGAGAGTTTCATCTCTTAATGAAAATATATGCTTAACATGCTCAATGACGTTGGTATATTAGTAGTAAGGACAAAGATACTCCTGTAGGCTTGAACTAGTGGGTTTATCATACAAGGAAGTACACGAGGCCAGTTTGATAGTTGATCTATCTTACATCCATAAAGTTCAACATCTCATTCATTATAAGGATGATTAGCAAATTCAAGGAACCTCCAATATCTGAGTCTTCTATGTTGTGATTATGGATATTTGAAGATTGTGAAGTACAAATGCAGATCAACCAAGCACTTGACGTTAGAATAATGATATTGGAAGGCAAGATGCTAATTATTGTGGTCAAGTTAGGTGCAAAGATAGAATACAGAGGCATGACTACAATATGTACGACAATTACTACCACAAGATCCAACCAAAATTGAACCACATTGTAAGGGATGTAGTGAAAAAGTCTATCAGGCATCAGCAGTTAAACATTTATACAGAAGTTCATAATATGAAGACTAAAATTAGGAGTAAAGGTGGCAGCTATATTACAACAAACCTGATGTAGTGAAAGGGATGTAGTGAAAAAGTCTATCAGGCATCAGCAGTTAAACATTTATACAGAAGTTCATAATATGAAGACTAAAATTAGGAGTAAAGGTGGCAGCTATATTACAACAAACCTGATGCATCCATATCACTTGATACAATTTTACATACAATCAACGAGCAACATCCCAATGGAATAGGATACATCGATCCTCTAAACTGGTTGAGTCAACAATAGTATACGGCTAATTCAGTCTTTTCCACATCGATACAAGCCAAGTACTCAAATGTGCTTGTAATATCTAACTAAGCACAAATAACCCAAAGATCCGAACCTCTAAAAATAAAGTATGACGGTCCCCTACTGATCGGACCAACATAACTAAATCGGTCATCTATTAACTAATCAAGAATACATTAATTCTCCATAAGCAACTAAGGTATATCGATCCACGATTACCCAAATCAACAAGTGTAAATCAGACTTCTACTGACCGATCTAACAAGAGTAAATCAATATTTACTGATGAAATTAACTAAGATAAAATGGTATACTACTGGCTAAGTCAACATGAATATATAGATACTATCCACTACTCAGCTAATAATAGCAGAGGCTGGTATGTGCCTCAATCTGCTAACCAATTAGTAGTAACAGAAGCTAAAACTACTGGTGTATGATATGAAAAATCACCAGAAACTGTAATCCTTGATCTCTAATAGGGTCGATCATCATCAGTGGCTAACCCATCACATGTAATATGGGCTACAACATCAGACAGATACCAAATACAAAGTGTTAATACATGTCATAACTATCATAGTCAACAATGCATATATTAACAAAAAGGTAGGATGACAATATACCAACATACCTCCTATAACTTGGAGATGTCCTGCCGCTGCCAGGTCCCAAAACCCGAAAAGTCACATCGAGAAGACTAAAACACGAAATCCGAAACACGAGAAATAAGACTCGTAAACCGAGCTCTTATAATACCACTAAATTGGTATCAGATAAATTTCGAAAATCCAAAACACATAGCAAGTATCGTATACCTGCTCTGATACCACTAAATTGTCACGCCCCGGGAAAGTCCCTGTCCGAAGAAATTTCGACAGCACCTCCCCTGTACGGGTGACAATCTGAAACATTTATACAGACACAATATACATCAGCCACAGGCGGCTGGAACATACACACAACCACGCAGTTTATATGCAGCCTACTCGGCTGATACCACAAAAATACAACCATGCAGTTATATGTAAATCTAACAGCCCATTCGGCTGTACCAAAACCAAACACAACGGAAATCCAATAGACAACACATACAACTATAAACGAAGACTGCTAGTCGGCTAGACTTACACCACACAACAACACAACACTCGGGAAACAAAACCGGAACACAAAGCCAAATACACACATATCATATACCAAGATAAAAATAAACAAAAAAAATACAGAGACTAGTCTTCTAATGTGACGTGGGGACCGGCAAGCAGGATATTCCAAGCGACTCCATAAACAACCTGGTACCTGAAAAAGATAGTGTCTACGGGGGTGAGTTCAACAACTCAGCAGATACCAGTTGACATGTATAGTAAGTTATAACAGACAGTAATAACTATTATTACTATGAAGTACAGTCTCCTGAACAAAAGCTGGAATGCACAATAGAAAAGGGTTGAATAGAATTGTACTCACCAGGGCCTCCTATCAGAATAGTCAGGTCATCAGACCGAGAGTATCATAAATCCTATATGCATGTCAAACATATGCATCCATCCAAATGCAGCATATAAGTGCAGCAAACACAATCATTAAATGTATAAATGCATATGATGCCAATGACATGGTCACTCTTGACGCCAGTCAGCCATCTCACACACGATGGTGAGACCGAGTGGGTAGGGCTGTGGCAACCATGCACTCTGCCATCACTGCTCCTGATGAGTGACCGAGTGGACGGGATACTGTCAGAGTACACGTATCCTCCTACCTCAAATCATAAATGGGGGAGCTCAATGCTCTCATCTCCCGGTACACGATGACGGGGAGGAATCTCTGCCGACTACCATGTTGCGTCACACTACCCATGAGCGGACCAACAGAGCTAAACAAAGTCCAACCGCCTGCCGGCTACCACACTGCTACACTAAACCAGCGAAGCCAAACAAAACAGAACTGTCTGCCGGCTACCACGCTGAGTCACCAGACCAACGGAGCCAAACAACAGAGCTGCCACACACCTGTCTGATATACCACTAATCCATGAGTGATAATGGAGCAGACTATCGCACAGCATGCAATCATGCGAGATGATGCATGACACTAAGCATGGCAATAACCTGATCAGCATAACAATATCCATATATATAAAATATGTACCGTAGTATCGATGGTCAAATCTGAAGACCTAAGGTACACAGGTCAGGTAGGGTATAAAAAACCTAGGTCCTGAGCATAATGAGGCATGGTATGTCACTACCATATGAGCATATATATAATCATGTGGGTACTAACATAAAATGCATAACAGGTGAGCAAACAAGCATGTAACAGGTATCCGGTAGTGACATATCGAAACAAGAACGAACATAATTATTACTAAAGGCTATAACATACTAAACATATCAACATGACATTATCAAAGATAAGTTAAGGAACCGCCTCAATATGGATCGAGCTAAACAACCTCTGTGTCGAAGTGCTCGTCCCGCGTCAAAGTCCCAACTCTGAAACCTCAGCCGATGATCCACACCCGAAGCAAAGGGTCTGGTGGTAGCGGCTATCCACGAATGGCTAATCTCCTCGCCGGAGCTACATCAATAAGTCGCACCACTATGCTTAACATTCCAAAATAGAAAATACAACCAGATCCTACTAATCTAGAACCAAACACATCTCACCCGAATTCAAACTCGAGCTTCCTCTTTGATGCATTCCGGATCTTACTGTGATGCAGGAAGAAAGGCTCAGCACCAGGAACTAAGGCATGGGAAGTAGATGGAAGAGGATCAATTGGCAGCCGGTGGTGATTGCGGCCAGATCAACTAGTCTCGGCAAGGGCAGATCGCCGATGGCGGATCGTCGGCTAGGGTTCTGCTCAGCGAGGTCTGTGGGCAGCCGACGCATCAACCAACTCCTGGTGAGACCGGCTGGTAAGATTAGGGCAGAGGGGAGGTCAACGTCGACGTCAACGCTGGGGCAAAGGAAAGCCCCGGCCTTCTCTGGCGAAGATCAGTGCGGCAAGTCCCCTACCGTCGTCGAGTACAGAAGCTAGGGCTCGGCGATGATGTCGACAGTGCTGTGCAGAAGCCGATCTAGGGCACGGTGGTCGGTGTCTGCACAAAGATCAGAAGGGGGAAAGAAGTAGAGGAAGAGGAAGGATCCGGAGGCGGCTTGAGGTTTCCTTGGCCATGGCTTTTGTACCGGGGAGAAGCAACCGTCGCCAAGCAGTTAGGGCAGAAGATCGGGGGGAGAAGAAGACAATCGTCGGCTCGGGCGCGAGGAAGAAGGACTCGGGCGCGCACGGGTTCGGCGAGGAAGAAGGGAAATAAAGAAAGAAAAAGAAAAAAGAATTAAGAAAATAATCATTTCCTCGCTTAAATGGGTAGCCTAAACAGGTTTTTCCTGGGACCCAAATTTTATCCCCCTAATCGAAGTCATACGGTCTTTGAAAAATTCTAGAAAAATTTCTAAAAATTCTGGAAAATTCCCTTATCATTATTCGTCATTTTTCGGTATTTTACAATAGCACTCATGTATATTGGCTCTCACATATCACCAAATAACATAATAATTTATATGAGGCTCAGTATTGAAAATCTTGATACGTGGTTGAATCCTTGTGCTCGGAACTAAACATTGGCATCTCCAACTCTTTCTTTGGTTTTTTCCAATGTCTTTCCTAGTACCCTCCTACCTCCACTTCTTTTGTCATGGTCACCACTGTGCTGGCAGCCTAGTCCCTCATCCTTCTTGTTCTTATTCTACTATAGCTGCCATTGCTGCTATGTTTCCATGTGAGTCCCGCCTTTTTTTTTCTTCCCAGATTATACATTTGATAAGTGCCACATGTGTAAGCACAAACACAAAATCATTCTTGGCCAGAAGAAAATTGTTTCTGATGCTGAGATTATAAACTTGGGTGAGACAATACAATAACTCAAAAAACCACATATTGCTATTAGTTTGACACTCCCATTAAGATGTAGCATGGATCAACACTGACAAAAATCTTAATATAGTAAAATAAGACTGACTAAAATACTTGATGGAGATAACAAAGACGCAACACTGGTGCCATAGTTGAGAAACTTTAACAATGCAATGGTCTGGACTGAGGTTGGTGATGATCTTTGAAAGAGACCTTAACTGAATTGATATATCTTGAAAGAGTTGACAAAATCTTCCTTTTAACAACCTCAAACTAGAGATGCTGCAAGATATTGTCATTTATGAAGAAGTTTCAAACTGTGAAGGGTTGCTTAGAAAGTTAGTTAAATAGTTCTATTATCTTTTCCTTGTGACAAGGAGTTTATATTGAGAGACTAATATCCAATATTATTCCAAGAGATGAGATATCAAAGAGGAGAGTGAGAAATGTTCTCTAGAGAGTAGAATGAGGATAAAAGAATATGAAAAACCTATCTTTTAAAATTTCATTCAAAGAACAGAGATAAAAGTATCACAAACAAAGTGTTTAATAACATTCAACATTTACTCTAAGAGCAGAGAAATAGGTGAGAAAACTGAATTATTGATATTTTACTCTACGAGTGGTGAAGATATTAGGATACAGTAAAAGTTTGACATCCACTCTGTGAGAGATATTGAATTACAAACATCAACTACATTTTAGATCATGTAGATAATTTACCAAAAGATGCCTGGAAGACCAAAAACTGATGGCAAAATGAAGAAGGGAGGGGCTATGCACACCTCCACGTTAACTAAACACACCCCATTTTCTAAATACACCCATCAATAATTTTTTTTAGCATAATTTGCTAAATACACCCCATAATATTCCTATTTTACCCTTTCTAAAAACCCTAAAGAAACATAGCGTTAAAAATCTACATTTCCAACTTTTCTCTTCGTCTCTCTCTCGTCCCTTCAGCGCACAAACTGGGCAACTCGATTTCTAGAAATGCCATCAAACAACGGTACTTGAATTTTACAAGTACTAGCTCGTTCAGCCTTTCATTGTGTTCTACATTATCATTACATAGTAAATTTTTGTTTTTGTTAGATTTGTGTTTAGTTTTCATTTATAAGTGTAGAAACTTACTTGAATATGATATTTTTTACATGAAAAGACTTTAGGGTGTTGGGTTGTTGAAATTGCAAAATGTATGGCAAAGATATGATGAAAATCTCGAATTTTAGTTGCGCGTCGTTTGGCCCTAGTCCGCCGAACACATTGCTGCCTGGTCAACCGAATGCACTAGGATATGTTCGGCCATGGTCCACCGCAACACAACGTGTTCGATCAATGACCACCGTACCTAACCGAATGTGTTCGGTTTCTGTCTACAGAACGAAACACAAAACGTTCGGCCTCTAGAAGTTGAACATCGACGGATTTGTTCGGTTGTGTTTTTCCGAACACATTTTGTTTTGTTCAGTTTTGAGTGGCCTAACAACTCCGTTTCCTTTCAACAACACATGTTGGTTGTATATCTAATTCACTTGTCTTATGTGCAGTAAAAATACTGAAGGCATTTCAAGGAGGAATAGACCAACAACTTTTGTAAGAAAACGCTGAGAAGAGAGACTTGCACGAGACGTACAATCATCACAAGAAGAGGTACAATCATCACAAGTACCCCAAGAAGAGGTACCACCACAAGTACCACAATAAGAAGATGTGCATGAAGAGCTACCTCCACAAGAAAATTTACCTTAAGGAATGAATGAGAGTGAAGGAGAGGAATCTCCCATTGGAGGGAACAATGAAGATGATGAAATATTGTATGAACCATTTCCAGGTGGTCCACATAATCCATCACTGTTGTGGGATTTTAAAACGCACAAAACGTTAAAAATTTAGTTTGGTGAAGAGCGAGACGTACTCAAATGTCTATGTCACAAACCAAATTATTGTAATGAGACGACTTCAATTCAAGATTAGTCCAAACGTGGAGGAGTCTCTTGGATACATTTTGATGTTATTTAATGTTATATGAATACATTTTGAACTTTATGTAGTTCTTTGGATTATTAATATGATTTTTGTACGTTTAATGTTATCTTAACAATGAGTACGTTTGTTGCAAAAAATTGTTATTTAGAGTTTGCTATTTTGGATTTTAAAATTGTTTCTTCACTAGTCATGATGTTGAGTTCATTTTTTGGAGCCATAGTTGCTATTTTTTTCATTGTTTTTGATGGGAAAGAACGCTCATGCTTTGTCAAAGTGTATGTGTTTTCAGATCTTCAATGCTTCAATGACATATGAAGCTTCCAATCAGTGGATGTCAAAGGGGTGCCTAAATACTTAATCTACCACAAAGTCATAATGTGTACTCCTTTAAATGCTTGGTCTATCGCCTATAATTGTTTTTCTTGTTGTAGCAGCTACAGTTGCGTAGCTGCTACAACTACGACCTTCAAAAGTTTGCTACATAGTTATAACAGCTACGAACCCATAACTGCTACACAGTTGTAGCAATTATGAATTCGTAGCTGCTACAACTGTGTAGCAAACTTTTGAGTTCGTAACTGCTACAATTGTGTAGCTGTTATAATTGTGTAGCAAACTTCAAAAAAATCATAACTTTTGACTCGGATATCAGAATGAGACGATTTTTTTTTTAAAAATTATAGATCTCTGAACAAGATTTAATTTAAAAAAAAAGATCGTCTAAGTTTTTGATATCCGAATCAAAAGTTATGGTGTTTGAAAGTTTACCACACATGTTATAGCAGCTACACAATTGTAGTAGCTATGGTTTCGTAGCTGCTACAATTGTGTAGCAGCTAGGAAACCATAGCTACTACAGCATGAAAACTAATTGTAGTTGTACTAGCTACAAAACCATAGTTGTTATAACATGAAAAACAATTGTAGTTGCAACAGTTACGAAACCGCAGCCTGCTATAATTATGTAGTAAACTTCCGAAAACCTTAACTTTTGACTTGGATATACGATCTTTTTTTAAAAAAATTATTGATCTTTGAACGAGCTTCGATTCAAAAAAAGATCGTCTAATTCTGATATCCGAGTAAAAAGTTATGATGTTTGGAAGTTTGTTGCATAATTATAGCAGCTACATATGTTGTAGCAGCTACACAATTGTAGCAGCTATGGTTTCATAGTTACTACAACTATGTAGCAGCTATGAAACTGTCTCTGCTACAACATGAAAAATAATTATAGTTATAGGAGCTACAAAACCATCGCTACTACACCTTGAAAAACAATTGTAGTTATAGTAACTACGAAATTGTAGCTGCTACAACTATGTAGCAAAGTTTTGAAGGTTATAACTTTTGATTCGGATATCAGAATGAGATGATCTTTTTTTAGTTATAGATCTATGAACAAACTTCGATTAAAAAAAAAGATCATCTAATTTTGATATTTGAGTCAAAAGTTCTGGTTTTCGGAAGTTTGCAACACAATTGTAGTAGCTACAACATGAAAAACAATTGGAGTTGTAGCAGCTACGAAACCGTTGCTGCTACAATTGTGTAACAAACTTCCGAAAACCAGAACTTTTGACTTGGATATCAAAATTAGACGATCTTTTATTTTTAATTATAAATCTTTGAACGAGCTTTGATTCAAAAAAAAGATCGTCTAATTCTGATATCCGAGTCAAAAGTTATGGTGTTCGGAAGTTTGATATATAATTATAGCAGCTACACATGTTGTAGCAGCATATGTAACAGCTATGGTTTCGTAGCTGCTACAACTGTGTAGTAGTTACAAAATTATAGCTGCTACAACATGAAAAATAATTATAATTGTAGCTACTACATTAATTTAATCATTCTTGTCATTTAACTTAAAGGAACCTATTGCTCTCACTATAGGCACACTAGTTAAGCCATTCAAGAGTTACCATACCTTAAGTGAGTAAAAGTTAGAAAATTTTAGAAAGTAACTAAAGCAGAAAATCCATACTCGGCTTCTCTGGATATCCACAAGAGTTATGAGTGGAATAAGGTTCAAGTGTTCAGTAATCTCAGACCGTGCAGTCCTAAATTGTCGGATGAGATTTTGTAAATATGAGTACATTAACAATCTTAATGATCATCTAAACGAACATCCAAATGAACAGTCTCTATGCTATGATTCCTAATATATGATTATACAATGCAAGTTGATGAGTATACACAAGATCTCATTGTTACTCATGGAAAATGGCATCTATACCACTTATGAACAACAGGAGGTAATGGATGACCCTCACGCGAAAAAACCTATACACGAAAAATGAATAATTAGCAACGCAACAAATTATAAATTAAGAAATATATATTGTTGAACTGAAATTACACGTACCTGAATAAAATGATTTCCATTTTACATGTGCAATACAGATACACTTTGGAGGCTTAACCATAGGGGTCCTCAAAGACAGAAATGTATAACATAATTGAGCAAACAAATTAACAAGGGCAACATTATATCTTGATGCAATAAGATAACCCATTTCTGGCAAAGTCATCCAATGTGAGAGTGACGTTGCTTCATTAAAACAATTCAACTTGTGCTTTACTACAAACGACCATCTTCATTGAATATACCTTCATATAATATTTCGAAATGTGTAATCTCCTCAAGAAAGTCCCGTTGCACCCTCGACCATGCATCCTCACCAAAACCAAGTAGGCCAACAATGAAATGAAAACCGCAATGACCATCTGTCGTCACATCTTTAGTGCCAACAATATGCCCCCAGGGCGTAGTGCAGACGGTGGGCGCATGACATCTCTGGCGTAATGGCCAGGGGTCGATTATCAGTAATTGACGACCTGGGGTTTATCCCACCATGCACTTATGGTCTGTGTACCTGCAGGTACCTCCCTCCATATTCGTAGGGCCAACACTAGGGGGTCGCTAAGGTAGCGGATCTACCTTTATAGTGCCAACAATATACTCGTGGAGATGAGATGGTAGTTGATCAATATAACCAACGGCGGACAATCTATTCAAAAGTGATATAAGAAAGTCAATCACATCTAAAAAAATAATGGTTATTTAAATGTATTGAAAAAATAAATGTCGTTACCTTTTGCTGCTGCCTCCTCGTTGTAGACAATCCTATAAGTTGTGCAAATGTCGGTCCACTAACAATTAAAAGATTTTCAACCGGTGAACAACTATCTTTGATAGACTTGACATACTCAAAAGCACTCAGGTTATGCTTGTTTCAAAGTTTTTGGTCAACCACGAGTGCGAGTGTTTACCTCTGGCACTTGCAATGAGGTTGTTGTTGGATTGACAATCTCCTTAACATTAACAATTCTGTGAATCGTTCACCATTGAAAAAATCATGTTAACATCACCAACCGCCTCAAACCATCGACTACCAATGTCATCCCTAACATCAATCCCCTTACTCGACTTCATATTCAACTTTCTCCAAAACTTGTCAACGCTATCTAATGGGATTGACATGTCCACCCGAGCATAATCGGCAAGCTCATGTGCACAAGGTAAACCACATGTCTTCCACAATACACAACCACACAACAAAGGATCTACGCCAGTCGCATTTATACTCTTTATTTCATAAAAAATCTTTTCCAAAGATGTAATTGAAACTACACCTCGTAGAAACTTGAATATGGATGGTTTGTATCGATGTTGGACTACATTAATACTCTTTTCAAATGAATCTTTGACTACAGTGTGATATAACTCAAGCAAGAGTGAATTTTAGTCCAACATGTCTCAAAGTTATCCTGGCTCGATCCAAGTTGCCTCTTCAATTTTGCATGTGCACTCTCGACCCTATTTGTTGTTGTGTTGACAAAATGCTTAACATTATTTGTCCAACAAGACACAAATCTTTCATTGAAAGGATGTATCCACTAATTTGTTGTATATTGAATAACATCTGAATGGTCTGAATAATCTTGTTGGAATCTCCTAGGCAACTCATAAAATGTAGCTTCATTTTTAGCTAACACCAATACAAGATATAAAAGAATCCCACTTCTCCTTGGTGTGAAATCCCTTTTTGCAATTTGCCAATATATTCCTATTAATATGCCGCTAACACAATAAATGCTTTGAAGTGGGAAAAGTACTTTCCATCACATTCATCAATGCAATCTCTCGATCAGTTATAATTACATTGGGTAAAGATGAGTCGTCCATCAACGATCTTAAGATACGCAATGACCATAAGTAGTTATCTTCACACTCGAACTCCAAATACACGCAAGCAACGGAAAATGTCAATTTCATTGACGTCACACCAACTATTTCAAATAGTGGTAACCTATATCGATTTGCCTTGTACGTACAATCCATCAACAATACACTTGGAAAAGCACGCAACAGGTCAATACTCGTCGGGTGAGCAAAGAAAACATCGTTTGCTGTGTTGGTTTTCTCGCACCGCCTGTGATGGTAGAAATAGTTATAGTCCATATTTGCCATAAGGTATTGCATTCGTGATCGACCTATATGCTCGATTGTTTTATGCTTTTGTCGTGCATTGTAAACAGTCTTCATTATCGACTTATTTTCAAAAAATCCCACCTTTAACACACTTAATATGTCTTTCAGTCGATTGTGGCTCTTTGACAGGTCAACCACCAACTCCTCAACACGTGACAAGCATCCAGCAAATGAGTGACCTTCCAAATACAGCGCATTAGGATGATTATGCACGCTGCAAACAACATTTAAAACTCATGGCCCGTCAATGGATATTTGCATACCTTTAATTAAAAACGGATAACCACATTTCTTTGTTCCAGTAAATCTCTCCTTGCTCGCTTTTCGGATCATATTCTTTTCATCCATCACATTCACCTTCCTATTTTGTACTTTCTTTTTAAACAATTGTGCCTTTTCCTTTTTTAGGTAACACAACTTGTTCATTCAAAGATGTGTTTATTGGATGAATGTTTTTCTTAACTTGGTATTGTTGCACTAAACATTAGTTTTCTGCTTTGTTCTCCAGCATGAGGCTGTGTTAGAATGTTGTGTTTTGGGGTTACCTGATGAGGATTACGGGGAAGTTGTGAGTGCAGTAATTGTGCCGCACACAGATGCAAAGAGAAGCACAGAGCAAGAACTAGAGCCAATTATTACACTAGAAGATCTACGTAATTGGGCCAAGGAGAAACTAGCTCCATATAAGGTACTTGTCCTTGAGTAATGCAGTGCTTAGCATTTTCTGTCTACTCTGCCATAAGCATTGAACAGGTTGCTTACAGCTATTAAAGACATTTTGAGTACATTTGTATTGTAAAAAATCCTCTTCTTCACAATTCGTTTGTTCTTTTTTTCCAAATAATATTTCATAAGCTTTCTTTGGTGGGTTTACGTAGTACCAAACATGGCAAGTCTTAAGTTTTCTTTTTGGTGTTAGTCATATAAAAATTAATTTATAGTCTTGGTTGATTATACTTAATCAAATCCCAATTAGAATAGATCCATGATACAGCAGTAGGATTAGTGTTATAGCTTATGATTTTAAATAGATGCAGCCTATTTCTTATTGATTTATATTCTTTGCATTCATTCAGCTACCAACAAAGCTGTTCTTATGGGATTCTCTTCCTCGAAATGCTATGGGAAAGGTTAGCATTCTCTCTATTGAGTTCCTTGCGGTTTTATTTTTGTGTGAATATCCAAAATAAGCTGTACTTTGTCTTCTTTGGCTTTTTGGCCCCTCCAAAATTCTCCAGGTAAACAAGAAAGAGATAAGGAAATTACTAGAACAAGAACCATGATCAGACTGACTCATTTAGGGCTGTTGATGTTGGAGTATACACAAGTATAATCAAGAAGATTCTCGCTTGCTCCATCAAATTATCTAGCTACCCAGGGGGTCCTTTTCTTAAATAAATCTCGTTAAGAGTAAACCATCTATTCTTGTATATTTATGGCCGGCATCCAGGAAAGCATCTGTATCCTCCAAGTTTCTTTATACCACCAGGAATATTAAAAAAAATAAAAAAACATATCATATTTGTGTATTTGTGTTCTCCAAAAGATTGCTTAATTTCCATGTAATCTGCATCAACAATTGGAATTGGAACTTTTTTCTGGGCAACTGGACATAAAAGACCTTGGAATTGAAGGGACATAATGTTGGATATGTCGTCCCATCACTCTCACATTTGTCCGTGACATACTGATTGCCTCTTTTTGTGTGTGTTTTTGTTTGATTTTTGATATACATAGAATCTTTGGTGGCTTTATTCAGCGTGAGTGTTGCAGAGTAGGCAAAAACAATAAGAGAACCAATAGAACTGTAGCTGAAGCCTGAAGGGCGTCACCGGACCATGCTCTGCTGCCTGAAACCAGGACAAACCTCATCGATGAGTTGACTACAACAAAACAGGTCAAGTAAGGATGTATACTGTTCTACACTACTCGGATTGGACTTATTGGTTGACTCTATTAAACTGCTAAAGCCTGTGCTCAAAGACAAGTCGATGAATGCCTGCAGCATCAATTCTTTCTCCCTCGATGCCCACGAGAAACTTGGTCGTTCTCGTTGTCATTTAACAGCGTGTTTCCTGAACTGACTCAGATGCGGGCGGATAATGATAAATTTGAATTTATCGAGTGAATATGAATGAGTGCCACCCTATGGCTGTTGGGGGTAAGAAACAACGTATCTGTCATAGATTCTGAAAGATGAGAACAGCAGCTGGGAAATATTTAGTTGGGAGTTGTCTGGCACCCTGTCGGGAAATTAGATTCCTTGTCGGAAGGTGTGCGTGTACTCTTCTCCTAACACTCAACCACTCTCAACGTATCATCTAAACTTCACAGCATATGCATTCATTCATAATAAATATGTACCGCACGCACATCTAGTTTCTCCTATTCGATTCATCATTCATTCACCATTATTCTCCTCCATCTTTGCCTCACGCAGCTGTCTTCAATCTTCCTTGTATAGTTTCATTTCATGACGCCGCCAACGGAGCACGACTACATGGGCGTCAACGATACCGAGCTCCGGCTCGGCCTGCCCGGCTCCAACGGACGGGTGGTGGTCCACGGAGGCGCAACCGCCGGCCTCACACTGGGCGGCGCGAAAAGGGGTTTCTCTGACGTCATCCACGGGGCTTCCTTCTCTGAGGCAGGGGAGGACGCCGGTGGAGCAACCAAAGCGGCGCCGCCACCGCCTCCGGCGAAGTAAGTCCGCTTTTATATATATATATATATATATATATATATATATATATATATATACACACACACACATTGCTGCTTTATGAATTGTTGATCTTCTTTTGAGGATTTCTTCATGTTGACTGTTGTCAATTTCTCTGATTCACGCTATGCTTATTAAATCCGTTTGTTGCCCAAAAAGAATAAAAACAATTTTTTTTAAAGAAAAAAAAATAACAAGATTGAAATCCTCGAAAATATATCCAATTAACGAGAGCTTAGAAAGAGGAATAGAAGTGGAATATAAGAGTGTGCTGCTTGTAGATGCGAAATTGAAGAAGACCAATTACTCGGGTTAAAAAATTTGTTTTCCTTTAGCTAACTAGGTTTATATATTTTCTCCTTCCTTTTTGCTGTCTAACACGTATCATATATGTCTAATGAGTTTTATAAAACGAAATCATTCATAAACTGGTTTCTGAAATTAATTTTTATATATGATAGGACACAGATTGTAATTGGTTGGCCACCGATCCGTAGTTACCGAAAGAATACAATCGCATCAAATAGTTCAAAGAACAATGATGATGCCGATGCGAATGGAGTGAGTGAATGCCACTACGTGAAGGTCGGCATGGATGGAGCTCCCTACCTGAGAAAAGTCAATCTTAATATGTACTCCGACTACAAGGAGCTGTCACTGGCACTAGAGAAGATGTTTACTTGCTTCACCTTCGGTGAGCTCTTCTTCTTTATCGACATTCTCTAGGACTGCAAGCGTTTTCTGTGAGATTGCTGATTTCAGTAAACAAAGGACAAGATTAATGTCGTGGGTTGACTTGATTTATTTTCAGGCCGGTGTGGTTCATATGGAGTACTGAGTGCTAGAGAGATGACTACTGAGGGCAGAGTGTTGGACCTTCTTCAAGGATCCGAACATACCCTTACCTACGAGGACAAGGATGGGGATTGGATGCTCGTCGGTGACGTTCCATGGCCGTAAGTAAAAAAAATTTAATCACAGGGAAACTCTTCCTCTAGTCGCTCCTGTTAACATACTGAATGACCAATTAGTTTGCCCATATTGCTTTCTCTCTATATATCTTTAAAATTGTCTTCTTCTCCGATCCATTGCAGTATGTTTGCTGACTCTTGTAGGAGGCTGAGAATTATGAAGGGTTCAGATGCAATTGGAATCCGTAAAGGTAGTCAAGATTTCTTTGAAGAATATCCTGATTTGTTATTTGTATGCTAATGTGTTTAATGGTGATTGTAAATGTGTTGCAGCTCCAAAGGCCATGGAGAAGTCCAGGATCAGGAACTAAGAGCAAGATGTTGTTGAACCCCTGAAAGAAGAAGAAGAAGAAGAAGAGAAATCAAAGCCAGAATTTGTAATATAATGTTCTTCCAGTTTCTATCTTGACTATGAAGGAAATCGTTGTTAATGTACTACTAGCCTGTTCATCGTATTCCTAATGTTATTGATCCTGTAGAGTTCACTTTTGAATGGAAATAGTGGTTTTACACTTGAGGACCAAAGCTCGAAATCTAGTACAAGGGGATGTATATACAGATCATGGTTGCAACACTCGTCTGAATGTCCAGCATCTCACCTTCTCTTTGTGAGCAAATCCTAGTTCATATGCATGCTTGATTTCTTAGCATCACTCACACCTTTGCGAACCTTCCACGTACTCGAGGCTGGTTCTCCGCAAGAACCTTCCTAGAAGCGTACATCTCAAGTAAATAATCATACCAGAAGAAGAATTAAGAAAGTAATACCAAGATCTAAAATTTTGTTTAAACCTGAATATCTCCCTCGCTGAATGCCCTCCTCAGACCAAGTGCAGTTTCGAAGTCAAATCCTTGGAAATCAAGAACGTCCGGTCCCAAAGTGCAATTCGGGAACCATTCCAGTGCACGTAAACATCCAGAACTAGCACTTCTCTGCATTGATCCTTCAGTATGTTCTTCAAGTGCGACAACTTCATCCATTTGTGCTATTGCTGCATTTGCGTCTGAAAGTTGTGATATTGAATTTTCAGTTTCTGATTTTTCCAGAAGGTCCTTGCGCTCATAGAATATATCTATCAGATGATCTTCTTTGAATCTGATTGACTCTGTATCTGCTGCCTTAATTGTTTCTGTAGTCGCGTATCCAGGAGATAGAACAGATATGACATCTGCCGTGCTATCAAGTTCAAGTGTCGGCTCTTCTGCGAGGAGTTCTGGAGCTTTGAAGAGATCCCATTCAGCTCCTAGATCATATTTTGAAATAGCAGGAGCTTGCACGGTGCTTCTCTATAATGAAAAACCAACATCTCAGAAGAAGAATATTCTATGATACGGTGATAGAGAGGTGAAAAAGAGGGCCACCAAAAAAGGGTCAAAGGGGAAAAGACCTACTAACATGGAGGTCAAGGTTAAAAATTATCAAAGGCTTAGTCGGCTGATCGAATCAGACGATGGGGAGCCCCTGGTCGTCCGAACAAGGATGTCAATTGACCATGCCCCGATAGCGGCTACTCGAGTTAAGAGGTAAGCGACAATCCATGAGAGGCCAGTCTTCACCGATTGAGTGGTATGACTGGTCGAACAAAAGTAACCACTAACAGTCGGGAAGTAGAGAAGGAGATAAGCCAGCAGCTCCGATCAGCACGACTGAACGGGGACATCTAGTTTGAGCGGGATCCGGTCGACCTATAGGGGGCCCAATTGTATATCTCATCTAACCCTTTTTGAAGTTTGTGTCACTGACAATGGAGCATGTTCAGCAACTAGACTGACCTTTAAAAGCTTCCCGCCTATCACATCAAAGATTTGTGCACTCGTTTAAGGAAAGATAGTAGGGACAATTTTTGACTTGTCTTTCCTTAGAACGCTTTGAAAAACATTATGCACTTGAAAATACGTGCACAAACATTACAGTGATACTATAAAAGGAGTTTCTATCTACAAGTGGAGGTATGTATAACTTTACTATTCGACATGTTCTTTGCTATAACATTCTTACTATTTTTCACTGTGTCGGAAATTGACTTGAACGTCGGAGGATCAACGCCGGGAACTCCTTTCCAACCCGACACTAACCCCTTTTGTGTTGTAAGGCTGCACGGAGTCTTCACCCCGTCAACCTTTGAGCCACATTTTTAACCTACCACCTTCTCCGCCTTTAGACAGGGTTATTCTAACCATAAGGAACACACTAGTTCTACAAATAAAAATAGTTTTCTGCAGCTCTTCCAGAAGGTAGCTTCTGTCAAAGCTTAGATGCTCCAGTTTTTGCTATAAGATCATCATATTTAATTTGTTCAGATAGATTTGGTCATGTATGTGTCATTTCTGTTTTCCGCTTGTCAGGTCGTAGATAACTATGGGATCATCATCTCATTGTATGCATCAAATCCCCCAAATCTAGAGAACTATGGGATCTCACCCAAGAACATTAACACTGAAAAAAAATCAAAGAAAATTCCTTCAAAAAAAAAAAAACTTGCCTTGCAGCCAAGAATATATGGAGAAACCAAGATATTCATGCTTCATGGCGTTCAAGCAACAAGTCAATGCCTTCTTCGAACAGTCGATACGAGATTACGAGATCGAAGGCAAGTATTACCATGAGCTCATCATCAAGGATGCTGACATGGTGGGAAGAGGTAAAGATGTCTTCCAACAGCTTTAGGCGGCGACCATGGGAGTTGGCATATGGCATGGGCGTCAACTGAAGCGCAAACATGTCTTCTCCTATTGCTGCTGCTATATTCTCTTAGTAGAATCAAAATTCTACGTGATGCTACTTGTTCTTGTCTATAACTATAGCACCGGAGGCAGAGGATGTCTGAAGATTGAAGGGCAGGACAAAAGAACTAGAAGAGAGAAGGGTAGTGGTTAGTATGCATGCAGATAGGTGCTCAATATATTCTCTATATCTCGTCGGTGGCTCTCTCATATTTCCTCTGCAACTCATAAAAAATGAGTTACTTCTACCTAGAATCCGAGGCTCCTAAAACTGTTAGCCAGCTAAAAATATGGAGCTGATTAAATGTCAGATGGCTTAATGCTGAAACCAGAAAAACAAAAGGCTGAAAGAGATGGTCATTGTCTTAATCAAGTCTACTTCAGCAACAAAGTATTGCAGAATGAGAGAAATGTTATTGAATCTGACACAGCGAGGGACATGAACCCCGAAAGAATGATTCAGATTCTTTCGTCCATTAGAGACCGATGGCTTCAATTATTCTCCTCCAATGAATTGGGCAAAATAGTACAAAATGGTGGGAGCATTCAATGGATCTTACAAGTTACAGGCATTATTGTTGCTACCTTTACTGAGGCTCTGTGTATGTACGTCAAGGTTACCTAGCCATCAGACCTGCTTCTAAAATTACTGATTGTGTTATTGGTGAGCCTCTGCTGCTACTGCTGATCCTGCAATCTTTAAACTTCCACTGAAAACATGTAAACTATTGATTACTTGTTACTTTCTCGTATTCTGAAATAGTACCATTGAAATCTCCAGTGAGTTCTTTGAAAGCTTAAGTTGCAGGGAGCCGTGTGAGTTTGGGCCCACGAAGAACAATTGATTTGGGGCCATATCCCACCCCGACACCTATTAGATCGATGGAGACAGCAGTATGGGTCTTATGGAATCTTTTTATCTACTTGGATGACGCATCTACTCATCATTAGGCAGGCTAACTAGACATAATCATGGCAATATCAGCAAATATAATAAAAGATTTTATATAAAATTTGTGGGTCAATGATCTTGGTTGATCCATGTTTGACAGTTTATTTTTTAAAACTCGCGAGGAACTCACGGATAAGATAATCTTCAACTTTACTTTGAACTTGGGTCATTTTTCTTGGCAAAATTTGACAAGCTTGGCAAATTGACTTCTCAAATACATCAATTGCCTCTTAAAAACACACACAGTTCAAATTCACTAGGGGAAAGAATTTAGCTGAAACTTCCAGCATGAGTTACGAAAGCATCTTGAGCAGATCGAATAAGCACAAAATACAGCAGGATCTCAGCTGCAGAGACTTGGCATGCAGACTCCAGCATCATTGTTCTGTTGCTCCTTCCATATCCTGCCGGTGACCCTCAGTTTCAGCTCTTTCCTATCACCACCGGAAAAGAAGAGAGCCATGTTTCTCTGAATGATGAGACCGTCATGACTGTCCCGAACTTTCCGGTGACTATCACGAATACTTCGGGGTGTACCTTCCCATATTAGCTTCCTTCCATTGGCCCCAACCTCGACACTGTAGCTAAAGTTTCTTGCTTCATTCTCATCTCCCATGAAGCGCAGAAATGCCATGTACACGGGAGCCATTCCCAGCTGGAAAGCCTCGAAGTGCAAGCAGAAGTAATGACCAAAACAGTTAAATACCTGATTATAGAGAAAGAAAATGAAAGATTAGCATGGAAACCCACAGAAGAGCGACAAGTAACCATGAGGGTAACTCAGGTTGATTTTCTTATAAAACTGAAATGAGAACTCTAATATGGTTTAGAGTGAATTTAACTTCAGCACAATTGAGTTTAAAATAAAGTAGATAAGCACCATATTTCATATTTACTGGGTTAGATTAAGTTCACGCAACAAAATAATCTGAAGTCTTAGTATCATGGGTTAGCAAACTTACAGTCAGCATCCATGTAGCATTTTCAACCTCTCTAGGGTTGGATTTGACATATCTATGATTAAATGTGCAACCACTGTGCATATCTACTTTGTGGTCATCTCTTAAATGTGAAACCAGAAAAGGGATATCCCCCACAACTGAGCATTCAGAGCCAGCATAAGGGCAATTGTAAGGCCTATAACTGCACTGGGCTTCATGCTTCAGCTTGCTGTAGTACGGGAAGATTTCAGGGCAGCCAAGTGAATTATATTTGCAAGGAAGCTCAAGTGATTCGGCTACTTTTTCCAATGCTAAGCACCTAATGTCTCCAAGCTCCTGCCGACAAGTAGGGCACCGGTTGTGCACCCTCGCTTTGCATGTTGAACAGATTGTATGCCCATTTTGACACTGAAAAAGCAAGCTACTCTTGAGTCTTGAGAAACAATGTTAATGTGAATGCAAAGAATGGAGCGTATGCTCCTTCAAATCATAAAATTATGGTTTGATATAAGTGCATTTCAACCTGTAAACTAGAGAACCGGTCTTGATTGCTAACAAATTATGCATATAAATTGGGTATGTATTCTCAGATATAATAATGTTTGCACAAAGTTAGCTCTCATTATTATAAGAAGTGGCCATAATTTCAATGTGGCATATAACGCCGGTTGGACCAGAAACTATGAATTGCACTAGTTTTACAGATTCAGATAAAAAAAAGATTCAAGTAATAAATGAATTTAACAGATCATGCGACCTATGAAAAAACAAATACGCATATCTTTAGTGAAAATCGAATATTGGAATCCCATCTAAATTATGCACACAACAAGAAATGATGAATAGATTTACAAGAATCAAAGAATTCTTTGTGCCTTCAGCTTTAAGTAAATTTAGAGTTGTAAAGGCTTCGTAATGACAATTGTCAAATTACAGCATAAAAGGAACAGAGGAATTATGATGCCAGCTCATGTTACGTGGATTGTTTGTTTTCATATTCTTAATTCTTTTCACAAGGTCTGTAGGTCTAAGCCAAGGTTAGGTATCAATGAAAAGCCTAAATCTAAAATTCTTTATCGCTTGCAATAATTCATACAACCAATCAAATTCATGATATGTGTCTATGACTAACATGAACGAAGACCATAAAAACAAGACCTCAGTTTATGAACTAGAAGCATAGTTCTGGAGCATCAAAGAGAACCAAAACTGATCAATGAAATTCTACAAGCGCACAGCAACTATTACTTACCCCATAAACCGTCAAGCATATAATTGAAAAATCAATTCCGTGATAGAATTAATTTTTCTAGCAGTCACTAGTCAATTGCATAACGAGTCCCAAAAGGTAAAAATATCAAAATACACACAAAAATTCCGCTTTTACCCAAGTTATCCCATCAAAAATAGAGTATCAAATAATGATTTCCGTTCAAACCAAAATCCAACGATTAACGAAGAAAACACCTTAAAATCGTGGCATCACTTAAAAGCCATACACAAGAAAGAACAAGAAACAACCTGGTGGATTGGGGGATACATGGAGTTGGTGCAGACAGGGCACTCGAGAAGCTCGTGGACGCTGGTGGCAGCGGGAATTCCAGCGGGAGTAGCGGCGCCGGGGTGGAGCTTCGACGAGGCGGGATGGAGAGGGGATGTCTCATCCTCGTCCAATCCGTCAATCGACGACACGCATTCCACGCTATCCGACTCCATTGCAATCGACGGCGAGGGGATTCGGGCCCCTCGCAACTCCCTCCCTCTCCCCTCTTGTTCTCCGCTTGCGAACAGAAGAAGCCGAAGCCCAAGAAACAGGAGCGACAGAGCCAGAGAAGAACGGAATCAAGAGAGAGGAGAGGGCAACCACCCTTTCCCAAGTCTTTGCTGGTCAACGTTGCCTTTGCGGTGTCTGGATCACCGTTTTATTCTCGGAACAAAATCCATAACCTGCTCGATTTGCTCACGCTAATACCTGACTTGTTATTGGGCAAAATCATTAGGGCCCGCTCGTTTTATAAATCTGTTCTGAAAGGGTAACTATATTGTTATCCGGACAGGGAAAGTTTTATTTTACTCCCAAAGTTTGGTCTAAATTGCATTTGTTTCTTTTTTTTAAAAAAAATTGCTATGTAACTATATTGCTATGTACTCTTCAAATTTTACAGATGTCTGGAATTAAGTTGGGCCCGGCTCGGTCGAACCGAATTGATCAACCCTTGCATTGACTTATATTCCCTCCTATCACAATCTAAATAAGGCCCAATAGACCCGGTCCATTAATCAAATCCATGAAGCGGTCAAACCAAACCAACACAACTAAGCCGAAATTGCAAGTGAACCGGAAGCTTATCCGAAGAATGAGACCGCTTTATTCGCCACAAACCTTATATTTGTAGTCGCCGCCTGATCCCCTCCTGTCCTACCGCTCCCTCCACGTTCCTCCCGATCGCCCGAGGAGCAAAAAATGGCGGCCACACTCACCTCCGCTCTCTCCCTTGTCTCCTACTACTCCGCACCTTCCTCCTCTTCGCCTGAAGTCCCCTCCAAAGCCATAAAGTTCGCTTCTCGGCCTTTCCCCGTTCGCCGCCGCCGCCGTGCTGCCTTCCTCCGCCCGCCCGCCGCCGTAACCCCCAAGATCGAAGAGCTCGGCACCCTCATCTCCAACCTCACGCTAGAGGAGGCCAGGAGCCTCGTTGACCACCTGCAGGACCGCCTCGGTGTCTCCGCGGCCGCCTTCGCCCCCGCCGCCGTTGCCGTTGCCCCAGGAGCCGCTACCGACGCGGCTGCCGGAGGAGAGGCTGTGGTAGAGGAGAAGACCGAGTTCGACGTGGTCATCGAGGAGGTCCCCAGCAACGCCAGGATCGCCACCATCAAGGTGGTTCGGGCGCTGACGAACCTGGCGCTGAAGGAGGCCAAGGACTTGATCGAGGGGCTTCCGAAGAAGTTTAAGGAGGGCGCAACGAAGGAGGAGGCAGAAGAGGCCAAGAAGAAGCTCGAGGAAGTTGGGGCAAAGATCTCGATCGTATGAGCTCGGAGGAATCAAAAGACGAGGCGAAGGTTTCGTGCTTAGGTTTGCAAATTTAAGCCTTTCCTCTTCTTTATCTGTTCAAATTTTCAATTAAATTAGCTTGGTTATCCATCCGTGTTCTCTGTCTTGGTGAATTAATGACCACATTCTTATGTTTTCTTTGTGAAATGGCTAGTTATCACCGTTGTACCATGGTGAGCGTTATGACTGATTAATCTAAGTCAATAGCAAGAGCTTTGTTTAGAGTTTGTGTCTAAAACCGATTCCTTTAGCTAGCAATTAAATTTTAGTTTATGTTTGTCTCTAACTTTCAGAGCTAAAAGATGGTCAAACTTGATATGCAACCTTAATTTTTCTAGTTTCATTGATGATCAATTTCATATTTGTAGGTTATCTTTCTGGAGTGGCCATTTTGTGATCCTCTTGTTGTTTTATGCCTTACCTATTTATTGTGTTTGTATTCGTTGGAATCTTCCTGTATCATTGGATGTTGGCACAGCAAACATTGATGCATGTATTTTGGAACTGACAGGGGTGAATTTAAATAGAAGATTTATTATTTCAAATTACGTCTTCTACCTACCTTGATTATGTCAGGTTTTATTTCAAAACAAATGGATTGCATTATCTCTCAGTGATTTTATTAATTGTTCCTTTTACATTAGCTTCTTTCGGAAATAATTTTGATAATTTCAGTTGCTTAATATTGATGTTGTTCTCAGGAATAGCTACTATATTTTTTGTGAGTTGTCATGTAATAATTGTTTTAAAAATATGAACTTGAAATATTTATTCTCAACAAAATTTATTATTCTCTTATGATCATTCTTAGCAATTCCTTTCGCCATTCTAATGAATACACATTATTCCATCCTCTAGGAAATATAAATCCTAAACTTGTGAGACTGATAAGACATGACAGATTGATCAATTGAGCAAATCTAATAAGTCAAGGGAACTAGCAAGGCTAAATGGCTAAATAGGTTAGGTGGACTGAGTGGAGCAAACTTGGGTAGTTTGAGTAGGGCAAACTGGTCCGGTAAAATGAATGAACCAAGCAAGTTAGAAAAAAAAATGGTCCTGTTGGGTAGGTTGAGTGCACTGGAGCAGATGAGCGGATGGAATGGGATGACAAATTGTTTAGTTGGACAACTTGAACCATACCAGCACTATACATGCTCTAGCAGGTCACGTGGATGAATTCTATATTTGGCTTAAATGGATCAAGCATGTTGACAAAATGAGTGAGCTAGATTGGGTGGATTAAGCACGATGTGTGGATCTAGTAAGTCAATTGGATCAAGTGAGATAGACAAATTAGGTGGACTGAGTGGATAGGTGATGGAGACAAATGACAAACTCCATTAAAAGTCAATAAGCGCAAAAATAAAGATTCTAAAACTCCATTATTCATTTGGCATGTCTTGGAAGATGATAAACCTACCTAGGAAATGATATAAAGTTCATCAATTCCTGAGGATTGAAGTCAAAAGTCAGCATTAAATGACCAACAATTCCAATATGCTTTAATTTCCCATGCTTGGAAAATTGTAGCATATTTATAAGTCTTTTAAGTTCCCTCTGTGTGAGTCTTTTAAGGTTCCTATGTGTCTTTATGAAGCCTTTATGTTTTCATTGAGTCTATCTACTAGCATTTAGGTTGCTTGAGCCATTTGTAAGTCCTAGTATAAATATGTGTACTAGTGTAATGCTGGCATATGGAATAGATATCAAAGTTTTGAGAGTTCTCTTTGGTTGTGTTAAACAATCTCCCTAAGGTGTGATGCCTAGGAATCTTAAGTGTGATACCTAAGTTTCTACATTTTTTTATACAATCTTCCTATGGTGTGATGCCTAGGAATCCTTAGGGTGTGATACCTAAGTTTCTACAATCGCTTTACCACTTCATTCCAAATGTCTACTTCCCAAACCTCCCAACCCTCAATCTCCGCTTGTGTTGCATCAATTGGTATCAGAGCTTTAGGGCTTTAATATGTCTACAAGATCCGGGAGGAACTTTAGAGAGGAAAGTTGACATAATCAACGTGATGAGATACTTATTCGCATAATCAAGTAACTTGATGGCATGCAAATTCGTCTAAATGGTGTTGAAACCATGATTTCTCAATCTAATGGTGATCAAGTTCAAGGAGAGCAAGGAGAAACACTTCGAGCAAACAATAACGTGATTCAAGAAAGATTCCATGCTTTTAACTCACCAAAGACGAGTCTTCTCACCCAGGGAGAGTTGATGGAGACAAGTGGCAAACTCCATTAAAAGTCTATAAGCGCAGAAATAAAAATTCTAAAACTCCATTATTAATTTGGCATGTCTTGGGAGATGATAAACCTGCTTGGGAAATAATATAAAGTTCATCAATTCATAAAGGTTGAAATTAAAAGTCGGCATTAAATGACAAACAATTCTTTTAATTTTCCATGCTTGGAAAATTGTAGCATATTTATGAGTCTTTTAAGTTTCCTATGTATGAGTCTTTTAAGTTTCCTATGTATCTTTATGAGCCCTTTATGTTTTCAATGAATCTATTTACTAGCATTTATGTTGCTTGAGTCGTTTGTGAGCCCTAGTATAAATATGTGTACTGCTATAATGTTGGAATATGAAATAGATATCAAAGTTTTGAGAGTTCTATTAAGTTGTATGATACAATCATTGTTGTTAAAGGCGCGCCCGAGCCTCTGTTTGGGAGGTGGTTAGGGAAGGGGAGCTAAGGGTAAACAAGGGGAAGTGGAACTTTTAATATCGTTTGAGAAGAAGTGAGTTAAGGAGGTGACGGGGACAGAAGGGTAAGCTATAACCTTGCGAGGGGGAAAAGAGGCTGAATTCCTTACACTCCGATTTGGGATGTAAAGAAGGGTAAGGGGAATCAAAAAAATAATTATTGCAATTTTATTCTTATTTCTCAGCTTGCTGTCTTCACAAGCTCTTCCCTCTGTCACACTGCACACACTCACCCCATCTTATCATCCTCGTTGTCTTTTCTCTATCTCTCTCGGTGTTGGTGACGACGGAGGCTTTGTTTTTCTCTTGTCCCTAATGGTGCTCCTCTTGAAAGGGGGAACTGAAGTCGTGCTAAATCATCGACCAATCTCATGGCAGTGAACTTTGCAACGGCAAAAACTGGTAATCTAAGTGGAAGCCTCATCGAGATTACCCTCTCCAATGAGGTTTTGGTTGCAAGTGGCAATCTTTCCACCAATGGCTCGGTGCCCTACCTTACAAAGGAGAAAAGTTGCATCCTTGGATTGATTTCAAATTAGTGAACCCCCAATTCGAACTCTTGTATGCTTGCCATCCAGGTGGCTTTGTCGTGGACGATGCAGCCAAGGCGAAGGGAGCAAGCTTCTGCACAACTCTGAGGAGCATCAGCGAGGATCTCAGTTCAGGGGAGATGGATTGGGATTCCATGAGGTCAGGATGCCCAAGGACTCGCAGATGTGTTGCTCCAGGATCCAATCAATCGTCGGATATGGGATTGAGTGGTGGAGGTGATGAGGTCGGTCGTAGGTTCGGCGGAGATGTGCAGGGAGGTGACTGGAGGCAGTGGGAGGGAGGGATACAACAGTGTTGTGGTGGGGCGGAGGCGATGACAGCTGCCATCGAGTGGTCGTCCGAGAAGCGGCGAGAGAGGATTGCAAAGCCAATGGTGGTGATATGTTAAAAAGTAAGGGTAATTTAATAATTTTATATATTTAATCATTCCCTTCCCTTTCCTTCCAAACAAGTAATAAACCTTCCCTTCCTCCCAATCAAGAGAAACATAAATATTTTACTTCCCTTCCCTTTCCTTTCCTTCCCCTTCTTTCCCCTTCCGTTAATGAACCTTCCTTCACCCCATCCAAATATAGAGTAAGGTGTGATGTCTAGGAACCCTTAAGTGTGATACCTAAGTTTCTACATTTTTTTATACAATCTCCCTAATCCTTAGGTGTGATACCTAAGTTTCTACAATCCCTTTACCACTTCATTCCAAATTTCTACTTCTCAAACCATCCAACCCTCAATCTCCGCTTGTACTGTATCAATTCAATAGGTGAGTAATATGGGCTGTGCTGGAAGAATGATATCATGTTGGTCGAGCAAGACGTAGAACTGAGCTAATTGATCCCACTGAGTTGACTGGGCAAGTATTTCTTTTAGCAATATGGCAATGTTTTAGAATTATGAAGAATATGCCCTGTCTATTATTATAACATTCCTATAAATCAGAGAGATATGATAATGAGATTTTATAATCTACATTTTATTTCATAAATCAAATAAAAATATACATTTTTATTCTTTTCTCATTCCATGTCATTCTCTAGGAGTTACTACTTTTTGCTGTGAATTCCATCCATGAATCAGAAAGCACCATAATTATTCTGATGAAATTTGCTATTGACGAATGGATATGGGATGCGTTTACTTGTTCTAATTTACCGAGTTCTACTTTCATATATTAAATCTTAAAACTCCACCATAAGGTGCACTTGTTATGTGACTATAGGTATCGATCTGGAACTTGGATTATAGTTAAATGCCAACATTTAGTTCTATGCTAATGGACAGCACTGCTTTAAGATTTGAAACGTTCAATGGCTTGTGTAATTAAGATGAGATTAAAGAAAGCTAAGTGTGAAGTTGATACTCTTTCATTTTCCATATGTTTTCACCTAAAACAATTGGCCAAGGATAGGATTGCCTTTGTGCATATCTGAGTATACTGGTTAGCTGGATCTTGATAAAGATTGCATGCTTTTTACTCATAAGAACGACAGAGGCGTTAGAACAGTATGTTGGCCAACAAAGAGTATGGAATATGGATGGCCTTGGTATTCGTCCTTGCCCTTTTTTTATTCTGCTGTTTCTTTCTACTTTTCATAGTTGGAATCCAACTAAAATCTAACTTGTTACTTGTCTTGCAGTGCCTGAAAAGATCTTTTTGAGAAATTTGCCATTCTAGTATCCGACGTAAAACAAATGTTTTTGCTCCAAAGTATGAATGGATATGAATGTTATGTTCAACTATAAGATATATGCTGATGGTGGATATATTGCCAAGTAGAAACTACTTTTTTGTGCCTGAATTGTGTAGACTTTTGATGGATTTTTTTCTTGCGAAATTCATTCTCTACATCTCATCGATCCCCTGAAACTATTGGCATGGTGATCGTGATTGATAGAATGTTAGTAATCGTATTTCACTGAAAATTTTAAAACCTTGATCACATTGTTCTATTTTTAAACACTGAAATTTTCTAGAAAATTTTACTCTGTTTAAACAACATATTTCACGTACTCTAGAACTTTACAGTCAATTTTGCAAGGTTTTCATTGCCTTTTCTACGACTATGATTCTTCTCACTAGCACAGTGTTGGCTAATACAGTTCTTGAGAAGTAGAACTGGTTTTTGGAAAATGTTAGAAGGCGAAGTAAAAAATTTGCATCGAATTTATTAAAGTATATAATTTGAGATCGTGAGATTTAGAAAGCCATGTTACAACGATCTTCGAGTTTATAAAATTGTAATTTTTGAGGTCAAAGATTTTACTTCATCTTTAAAAGAATACAAGATTCTTTATAGGAAACGATAGTTATGACGTATCCTGTCTCATCTCAACGGATAGATTAATTAATTGACCTAATACCAATTTAATTGTGCATGTGCAAGTTCACGTGGCACTGGGAGTTAGCTGCGATGACGATTTCAAAAACAATTCTGAAAGGGAAAAAAAATAACGAAAAGTTGCACCAAAACAAGATTTACTCAGATTATTTGATAGTTATGAATTAAAAACCATGGGTTCGTTAATTGGTCAAAGAAGTGGTTGTCTTTTTTATTTCCACTTAACATAGATTAAGAGATACTATAAGATTTATATCTATTGATTGAGTCAATTAAATTCCTTTCATACTAATTAAGTTGGTATGATCAATTTGCTGGCCAACTATGGAACAGTTCAACCGAACAAATTGACTCAAATATAGTTTTTGTTCCACTAGCTATAATGTTGATTTGAGAAACATATGGATTGGAATTGATTAAGCTAATTGATTACCCATCTTCTTAAGTTGATTGGGATGTCTGTATTAATTGTTCACCTTATTGATTGGTCGATTATTTGATTATATAAAAATGTTTGGACTTGTTCACCTGACTATGTTTCACATGATTGATTGAAATAGTCCTCTCAACTTATTTAATTAATACAACATTAAGAATTTGACTAGATCTATATAGTGTCAAATTATGTCTGATAAAAATTATTTTCAAATTTATAGGAACATCATCTTGAAGTTGAGTTGAATTTACGTGATCAATATATATAAGTATATACCAGTTAATTAAAGAATTATTATATGCATGATACTGGCACTGAAAATGATGTCGCATACTGAACAATTTATGCGTGCACCGCGCATGTGATATTGTGACCGAAGTTTACAGTTAGCATGCAATAGATTCTGTACGCAACATTTACCAAAGCACCCTTCTGAGTTTTTGTATTTTCTGTAAAAGCACCCTGATTTTGAGCATGTTAAATAAGAATAAATATATATATTTAATAATATATATGAATGTTTTTTTTTCCATCTCTAGTGTTCTGAAACCTTCTTAAAGTGTTAGTTACGTTATCATATCATGCAATTAATTACCAATAATAACAATAAATATGATTACGAGTACAAGTAAAACAAATACTAAATTCACGGTAATTGATAATTGGAATTGTTTTAGTTGGCATTTGGTACACGAATGAACTAGCTGTAGCGAATCGTATGAATGCCCAGTCCATTACGCAGCTTGAATATGAGATGGGAGACTTTGATTGGTGACTGTCCATGCAATTTCATCTTCCAACTTTATTGAATTTTCTTACATACTATGAATGTTTTTTTACCTGAAATTTATTTATTTTTATTCAAAATAATTAATGTTTTAATATAATATAAGTTCATAATATAATATACCCTTAAACTTTACTTTAGTTTTTTGAGAATGCACTTGATCTTATGTTAAATCGATGGAAATGAAGCATTGGGTAAATAACTCTGTTATTGACTGTGACAAGATTCTAAGGTGGAAGAAGATCGCCTCGAGCGCTCCCATTCGAGGCCCTCCCATTTGCGTATACTAGAGAGAGTAAATAGGAACGTTAGAGTGAAAATTAGAGAGGGAGTCCTCGGCGCAGACACTTCGACGCTCAAGTCAGAACAACAACTAAGTGAAATGTAAAAGAAGATGGATAATAGAACAGTAAATGCGGATGCGTATATGCGTGAGTGCGTGTAATATAGCATAACCTAGTATTTCTCAGCGTATTTGACCAACGGAGAGGATCATTTTTATACTAATTCTCATAACCTCCATAATAAAGAGAAGTCAAAGAATATCTGGTATCAAAATATGTCGGATGATGGAGTAGGTACAACAGTCCCCCTTTAAGCAGAGGAAGATTCCATGCCAGAATAAGGGAATATTCTCTGTCAAGTTATTGTGATTCTCTGACAATATATCTCCTAGAGGAGATCTTAGGGCGGGGTGGATTTATGTTGGGAGATGTGCCTAGGAGAATGAGGAACTGAATCTAGAGATTCGACCAGCTCTAGGGTTGCGTGGGTGTAACTAGGAGACACGCCTAAGAGAAATGAGTCACTGAGTTTGAAGGTTCGACTGGCTTTGGGGTCGGACAGATATATGAGTAATTGAATATGGAGATCCAACCGGCTCTTAGGCCGAGCAGCTGTATACTAAGGGACTTGTGCTAGATCGACCAGCTCTAGGTCTAGGCGGTTGTATGTTGAGAGACTTGTTCTTGAGAAGTGAAGAACTGAGTCTTGAAGTCTGGTTGGCTCTAGGGCTAGGCGGTTGTATGTTGAGAGACTTGTTCTTGAGAAGTGAAGAACTGAGTCTTGAAGTCTGGTTGGCTCTAGGGCTAGGCGGATATATATACTGCGGGCTTTGCACATGAGTGGGAAGCTGGGTCCTCAAGGTTCGACCGGCTCTGTGTTCGATCGAATTTATGCTGAAATCTCTATTCATGAGTGGGCAGCTGAGTCCTGTAGGTCCGACCGAATCTTTGTTCGACCAAATTTATGCTAGATACTCTTCTCATGAGGAGTGGGGAACTGAACCCTGTAGATCCGATCGGCTCTTTGTTCGACCAGGTTTATATTAAAAGTTTTGCTTTTGAAGAGCGGGGAGCTGAGCCCCGTAGGTCCAGCTGACTTTATGACCGACCGAGTTTATGCTGGAAGCTTTATTTCTAAGAGGTGGTTTGTTTGGATACTTACATTCTACCTTTTACTACTACCTCATCTTAACTTTAACTATCATATCATCTTAACTTTGATCCTATTTCGGAGGCCTACCTATGGCACATCACTACCTAAGCTCTATTCCTTACTTTGATGTTTCCATTGATCACCTATTGGTCGATGAACGTATCGCTGGTCTCATAATAAGATACATATAGATTAAATCATGGGAGCATTTTATTCGACTGCAACAACAGTCCTTTAGACGAAGAAAATACAAATTATCTTCTTTTAGAGCAAAGATAATATCATTAATCCTAAACATACATTTTATCCTAGCATAGCAGTCATTTACCGTCATTTACATGACGCAGGTCAGTCACTTGACTAAAAATTTACCCCCATTAAAAATTAACTTCAATACCTATTAAAATAAACACCCATATAAGTTCAACCGTGCGAATTCATGTGTATTAGAGAGAAAAAAAACCAAAAGCAATAGCACGTGCGAATTGTCTTCTTGAAAATAATTAAAAACGGTAACGATTCATGCAGATGCAGTGCGAATCGACGATTTCGCAATTTGGACTGATATTGCATTTGACATCCGCGTCGCACTCTCGAGGTTGGAAGCATTCTCATTTCTAGCACCATCTGTGCGATAATTTCATATTTTGCCCCTACTTAATATATACACCGCCCGTATTATGAAAATGCCTCCATCCGCTAATCCAGTTTAAGTGGAAAAGGTCGTGGAATACGACACATGACTCATCGCCTTAAATAATATATATTTTATAGGGTAAGCAAATCACATTGTGTGTCGTAACTGCGACCATTTCCATTTGAGGTGCATAGTTGCGCATTTAACATGGTTCGTGGTTACTAAAAAAAACTCACATGTTCTCACCAAATTTTTCTTAATTATACATATATTTTCTTTCTGAATTAATCCACCAGTTTCTAAATTATTTCCATTTCAACTAAGATAAGATTCCAAGTCAATTATTTCTAGAACAAAAGAATTGGAAAAAGGAAAATAATTTCCCCCCAGGAAAAACAAGCTTCCAGAAGATAAGAATAAAGATAATGGCGTCCAGCCAGCAGCCATTCGACGTCCTCCGCTGTTCTAAGCCGAAGGGTCCCAAATTAGCACTATACTTACCTGACTTTACCCACCCACTCACACAGTCACACGCATTCACGCAACAAGAGGGGCCAATGGGGCTGCCCTTCTAGAATGTCCTTTGCTTATCCTTTGCCTCCGCTTGTCCTTTATTAACGACGCCGAAGTCTGCTGGACCTTTCCTTATGTTCTCTACCGCATTTGAGCAAACAGGTAGCCGGCAACCAGACAAGCGATGAGACGAGAAGAAGAAGAAGAAGCAGCCGCAGCAGCCATGAAAAAAGAAGAAGAAGAAGAAGAGAGCGTGCCTGTCGTCTCGGCTTCCCCCAGCTTCCGGGCGCCCTTCGCCGCCTTCTATGAGTCACGGCCGCTGCCGGGGGATGGCGGATCGAAGGACGTCGCCGTTGACGACGACTTTGAGTTCGTAGTCAAGGACCCCGATGCCCGCCAGGGCCTCGCCGCCGAGGAGATCTACTCCGGCCGCCAGATCCGCTCCCCCATCTACCCTGTCTTCGGCCGCGCCGCCCCTGCCCTCGAAGACGGGGAACGTCTCGAGTCGCAGGTGGATGAGGAGACCGAAGCGGTGCAAGGTACTCTCCTGCAGCTCTTAATGGAGGACCGGGCGGAGAATCCCGGCCTCGCCTCGTCGTCGTCTTCGTATTCCGCTTCTTCGGGGATGGATGAGCTGGAGGGGATCCCGCCGGCGAGCTACTGCGTGTGGACCCCGAGCCCGTCGGCGTCCCCGTCGCCGACACGCTGCAAGAAGAGCAGCTCCACGGGGTCGTCGCTGCGGTGGCGGCTGCGGGATCTGGTGGTCGGACGGAGCCAGAGCGACGGGAAGGAGAAGTTTGTGTTCCTCGCCGCGGAGGAGAAGAAGGGGAGGGGAAGTCCTAGCCGCGAAACCAAGCGTCGCGAGGCGGTGGGCAAGCAGGAGAGGACCGATGCGGGGGCGAAGAGCGTGAAGGCGGGAACGGACCTAACCACGGCGCATCGGGTTTATTACGGGAAAGGCGTACCGGCGGCGAGCGGTGCCGGCCGGCGATCGTTCCTTCCGTACAAGCGGGATTTGCTAGGCTTCTTCGCTAATGTGAACGGGATTACCCGGACGCACCATCCTTTTTAATTATTTTTATATGTTTTTCGGTGTTAATTTAATTTTTATAATTTAATTATATTTGAGTCTAACAACTTACGATGCGGAATTGGTTGTCCAAGTTACTTATTCGAATTAACGTAAACAAATCGTACATCTGGTGCATGCGGTGTAGTTTGTTTAATCAAATCTCTAATTAATGTAATGAAAAAAAATGTTATTGGCAGAATTGCATGGCACTCAACCGGATCATCCAAGTTGATGGCTCTCCCATTGGAGTTGAATTCGGATTATTTTAATTCTAGAGTTATTCAAACCTGACAATGGAATCACTATATATAATCAATTAATAACCAGATCCAATAAAATCAATAGAATTTTTCTTAATATGTGATTAACTTAAAAATATTAGATCACGGTGAATATTTTCTGATTTATCTTGATAACTAGTAGTTAAGATACATTGTAGAATTTTTTTTTCCCATGGGATGATAAGTCTGAGAACATTACTAGTTTGGATAGGTCACCATGAACGTTTATCTATTTGTCCTAGTTGTTAGTGATAAATTTCTATGAGACTGGATCAGATACTTCAAGAATTAATTGATTCAAATAGCTAAATAGCTAGATACTTGAATTATCAAAAAATAATAATAATAGAAAATTCATTGATACATGTGGACATTATGTGGTAGCAAGAGGCTTGGCATTTCTCTCAAGCAGCAAGGGTTCCATTCCCATGTAAGGTGCACTTACGAGTTACGACAATCAAATTTATGATGATGCATCGTGCCATGTTAGGAGCTACTATGCTTTCTGGATTTACTTAATTAGTGGGCAGAATGTAAGGTCTGACCGTTTACTCCAAGATTGGTTTAGTTGTAAGAGATGGATACCCGATATAAAATAATAAAACATTCATTGTTGCCCTAGAGCTACGGTGTAGTGACAACGACGTTCCAATGGTTTCCAAGTACTCACTGTTCGATTCCCCTCTATGACACACTGTAAGGTATTTTCTCCAATAGAATGACAAATATGAGACGTTGGTTGTTGGGCGATGACAAGGGTTTCATTCCCATGTAAGGTACACTTGCGGCGATCGAATTTCTAATAACACATCAATGTCACGTTAGGAGCTACTATACTTTTTGAATTTATTTAATTAGCGAACAGAATGTGGGGTTGGGTCGTCTACTCCAAGATTAGTCAAGTTTAGAGCTATAAACAAGCCGAACTGAGCCGAGCTTTGGGGTGTTCAAGCTTGTTTGATAAGATAATCGAGCCGAGCCGAGCCGAGCTTAAAATGAATCAAGCTTTTGAAATGAGTGTTCAAGCTTGACTTGGTTTATTTTTTATGAGCTTGAGCTTGTTTGAAGCTTGACTTGAGCTTGGTTCGTTTAGATGTTATCAAGCTCTCAATTCAAGCTTGGCTTGAGCTTGGTTCCAGGTTGGCTTGAGCTTGGTTCAAGCTTAGTTTGAGTTTGGTTTGTTTAGATGTTATCAAGCTCTCAATTCAAGCTTGTTTGATTGTTTGAAACTTTTAATTATTTGATTGATTATTAAGATTGATAATTTAAATTTATTTTATTTTATTATTTATTTAACATATTGAAAAGAGTTTATTTAAATATGGTTCGTGAATATTGTTCACGAACGTTGTTCATGAACATTGTTTATGAACGTTAATGAGCTGAATACATATGTGTTCAAGCTTATTTGTTTAGCTTAACGAGCTGTTCAAGTTTGTTTGTTTAATTAATCTTATATATATTGAACGACCATAAACAAGCTCTTGCCAAGCTGAACACCAAGCTTATTCACGAACACTTGGTTCATTTACAACCCTAGTCAAGTTATAAGATTTGGATATCCGATATATAAAAAAATAAAATGTTCACTGCTGCCCTCGAGCTACGGTGTAGAGACAACATCATTCAAACGGTTCTCAAACACCCATTGTTCAATTTCCAACTACGGTGCACTGTAAGGTATTTTTCTCTAATAGAATGACAAATATGAGACATTGGCTATTGGGCGATGAGACATTTATACTTTTAGATTCATGCTTATGGTCGATGGAAAACTTATGTGGAGCCAGGCCGATCACCTCTAGAATTAATTTGTTGAAAGAGGTAGAAACTTGGATTATCAAAAAATAATAATACTCAATGTTGCTCCCGGGGAATGGTGCAACGATCTAACACTCTAGCCGTTAACCAAGTAGTTTGAATCCTAGCAATGACGCATTACATGACATTTTCCTCCAAGAGGATGACAAACCTAAGAACATTTAACCAAACATCTAAGATTTGAATTTCATCCACGTCGCATTACAAGATATTTTTTGCTAATGGGATGACAAACCTAAAAACGTTGGTTGCTCAACATGGGCAACCGCGAGCACTTTTCGGATTTATCCTGATGCCGATAGGAAACTTTCGTAAGACAGGGTTAGTCTCTTCTAAAATTTGTCGGTTCGAAGAGCTGGATACTTGGATTATAAAAAAAAGGTCACCTCCTTGATTAGTTGGTTTGAAGAGTTAATTAAATACTTAGATTATAAAAAAAACTATTAAATCAAGGAGTTTGAAATTTTTGTGACATTGGATCGTCCACTACGATAGGATGGTTGGTGAGAAACTTCCGTGGGATAGTGTTGGTTACCTCCAGTATTAGTTGGATCATAAGAGTTAGATACCTAGCTAGATTACTAAAAAGATAATATTAAATCTTAATTTGTTTGGTGCGATGGTAAGTGCCTAAGCGGTGGAATGAACGCCCTAGGCAATAAAAGTTCGAATCTCACCTAGGGTGCATTACACAAGGAGTTTGAATTATTTGCGACGTTGGGTAATCTATCATAAACTATTTGCACTTCTCAATTTATTCTTGTAGGAATTAAGAAAATGAAAAAAGTTAGTTATATTATTGAATCCAAAATATATTCTTAGAAATACAAAATATAAATCCTTATATAGTTAAATTAAGAAATCCTAAACACTAAATAAAAAAGGAAAAAAGAACAAATTACCCAAAAAGTTATAAACAAATAAATAAATATATATATATATAATCTAACATCTCCCCTCAAAATCATGATGCTACATCTAGAATTATTGAGAGTTTATCATATAAGAAGTAAAAAATGTGAAACAGAATGTGTCTTGGTAACATATCAATAATCTGTAGATTTGAAGGAAAAGGTAATGTGATGGTGTCAATCTGAAGATGATGATGAGTAATGTGACAATCAATTTCAATATGTTTTGTCTGCTCATAAAAAAAATGAATTGTGCGTAATTTGAATAGCACTCTGATTATCACAATATAACGGAGTAGGTTGATGAAAAGAAATACCTATATCTGCCAGCAACCAATGCAATCAAATTGCCTCAGTAGTTGAGGTCATAGCACGATACTCAGCTTCTGTGAAAAATCTAGAAATAATATCTTATTTCTTGCTCTTCCAAGAAATGAGGAAATCACTAAGAAAAATATAGAAGTCTATAGTAGATTTGTGATTCGTAGGATGACTTGTTCAATCAGCATCAGAGTATACACGCAGCTTCAGAGATGAAGTAGAAGGAAATAAAATGCTTTGAAATTGAGTGTTCCGAAGATACCTAAGAATACGAAGAACAACAGCCTAATGAACTGTAGTTGGTGCAAGGACAAATTGACTAACCACATGAACAATATACGCAATATCTAGACAAGTCATGATGAGATAAACCAAGTTTCTAACAATAATTCTATACAAACTAGGATCTGCCAAAGGTGAGCCATCAGATGGAGAATATCGAGCATTAGTCTCAATATAAGTATCAATGACTCCATTATCAGTAAGACGAGTACGCTCAAACAGATCAAATATATACTTTGAGTAGGATAAAAGATAACATTTTGAGAAATAAACGACCTCAATGCCCAGAAAGTAGCATAGTAAACCCAGGTATTTCATAGCAAAACAACATGTCAACTCAGATTTCAAGGAAGCAATTCTATCAAAATCATCACTAGTAATAATCATGTCATCAATATATAATGATAAAAGAATACAACCTGCACTCGTACATCTGACAAACAATGTTAAATCATAATTACCAGGATACAAATCAAGCAAAGTAAGCACTATAGAAAACTTCTTAAACCAAGCATGAGGTGCTTGTTTGAGACCATAAAGTGTTTTACGAAGCCTACAAACTTCACCGGGTTGGTGTGAAATACTAGGAGAATGTGTCATTTAAACTTCTTCATGAAGATCCCTATTTAGAAATACATTATTGACGTCCATCTGAGATATTCTCCATCGACAAATAGAAGCAACAATAATCAAAGTACGAACATTCATCATTTTTGTAATGGGGGCAAATGTTTCCTCATAATTCATGTCATACTTCTGATAATAACATTTAGCAACAAGACAAGCTTTGTATCTTTCAATAGATTTATCAGATTTAGTTTTGATCTTATATACCAAATGAAAACCAATAGTGTGTCTCTTGGCGGTAACGATACCAAATCTGATGCATGAGTCTGATGCAAAATAATTAGTTTCTCAACTATAGCACTATGCTAAAGTGGGTTATAAATAATTTCTCTAGAGGATACAAGTTCAGAAAGACAATGAACAAATACAACAAATGAAGCAAAAGAACGAGAATAACAAGAGGAAGCAAAATCTGATAGTTTAGTAGACTTATGAACATGAGTGGATTGACGACGGTGAAGAGAAGGATCATCCACAACCTCAGGAGATGATTGAGTAGTCGTAGAAGGAGAAGTGTGTAGGATATCTCGAGAGATGATTGAGTAGTCGTAGAAGGAGAAGTGTGTAGGATATCTCGAGAACCAAAGTACCAGATTTAATTAAATTACCAGTAGGAGCTGTGGGTGAAGCTTCCTTAGTGTCGATATTAAAAGGATCAATGCAAAGTAGATCTAACTTTATCATATTATGGAAACTAGCCAGAATATAAAAGAATGGAATATGCTCAAGAAACTCAACATGACGAGAGACATAGAAATTTTGACTAATAGAATCAAAGCAACGATATCCTTTTTAACTAACATCCTAATCCAGAAAGACATAAAGAGCAAACCGAGAGGCTAACTTATTACACTCTACATGTGGATGATGGACGAAGCAAGTACAACCAAAAACACACAAAGAGAAATAGACAAGAGCATGCTCATATAATTTTTCAAAAAGTGACAAGTCTGAATTGTGTGAAGTTGGAATTCTATTAATCACATGAGCAGCAGTAAGAATTGCTTCCCCCCAAAAGGCACTAGGAACACTACAGACAATAAAAATGAACGGACTATTTTAACCAAATGTCTATGTTTCCGTTCAGTTATATCATTCTATTCAGGAGTATCTGTATACGAGGTTTGATGAATAGTACCATCATAAACAAGTAAATGTGAAAAATGATTCGAAGTGTATTCACCCTCCAAATTACAATGAAAATATTTTATGATACTAGAATGTTAAATTTTCACAAGAACTCTAAAGTTGTTAAAATTATAAGATAATCAAACCTATGTTTCATAAGATAAACCCAACAGTAACAAGTACAATCATTAATAAATGAAACATAATACCTTCACACTCTTTTTGTAGAAATAGGAGAGGGTCTTTACATATTAGAATGGATAAGATCAAGTGGAGCAGAAGAAAAAGAACTTTTAGAAAATGGCAAAACAAAAAATTTGGCCACTTTACGACCACTATAATCTCAAATATCAAAACTTTTTAAAAATCCTAATACTCCTTTAGAAGATAAAAACTGCAAACAAAAAGCTAAAACATGACCTAAATGAGAGTGTCACAAATAAAAATCAGAAGATGAACGACTCAGATGGAAAGATGATAAATCCACACTTGAAGCTACAACTTTTGGTACTTTGAGTTGATATAAACATAGAGTTCTCCTTGCCTATGGTCTGTCCTAGTCAACCTCTGAGATTACGGGTCCTGAACATAACAATTGAATGAAGAAAAAGAGACTAGATATCCTAACTCACATAATTGATTAACAGAAACAAAATTTAATATAAGACTCGAAATATAATAAATACTAGTAAGAGATAAATAAGATGTAACAATTGAATCAACATCTACTAATGACATAGGAATATTATCGACAGTCACAATAGATATAGATAAATTGGAAAAAAAATGAAACAAAAGGAGATAAATTAGATGACATATAATGGAGACACCAGAGTCCAAAGTCCACAAGGATCGAAATATCCCTGAAATACCAAACGATGACAAACTTATATGAGAGGAAGCTGACATGACAGAGGGTTGTAAAGCAAGGAACTGTTGAAACTGCTCTAACATATACGAATCAGATTACCATGTAGTATCTGTACGACCAGACATGATAACAGAACGAATAATGCTCAGAATAATTAAACTGTAAGGACATATATCTGTACGATCCGTAAAAATTGGTGTCAGGACAACCCGTAGTCATTCGAAGAATCCGAGGCAGAAAAAAAGTCGACGTAGAAATCGACAGTACAAGGCGTCGGTGTTGAAATCGACAGGACAGGGCGTTGCCACCGAAATCGGTATAAAAGAATGTCGGCGTTGAAATCGATAACATAGAATGTCAACGTCGAAATCGGTAGAAACAAAATCGAAATCAGAAGCATAGGGCATTGGCGCCAAAATCGACAGAAAAGGATGTATGCGCCGAAATTGACAACAACTGTAGGAGACGACAACGATAACAAGAAACAATAACAGGGAGTGACAGAAATATTAGGTCAAAGAAGGATAACCATTTTGATATTATGTAGAAATAAAGAAAAGAAAAAAGTTACTCATATTATCGAATCAAAAATATATTATCAGAAATATAAAATAAAAATTCGTATATAGTTATAAATCCTAAATAAAAAAATCAAATTATCTTAAAAATTATAAATAAATAAATAAATATAATATAATATAATATAATATAATAATCCTGAAACATCGGCCATCTATAAGATTAATGCAGGGTAAGAGCAGAATACTTAGAATTTTTAAAGAATTTTAAAAAACATAGACCACTGAAGAAAAGAAAAGAAATAGAAGAATAAAAAAAACAGAACGAAGAAAGTTACAGTAAAATCGAACCCAAACAAACAAATAAAAAAACGATAGTGATGCATACATGTAAATCACGTAGGAAAGGGATTAATGTAACATTGAACAAGTAGTACTATTGTCAACAAACTTAAACGAAAGTGATGTGTACAATTGATAATTGGGGTGGTTGAAAACGAAATTGTGATGATACGATTAACAAGTATACTTTACAAGTAATAATCTTCTTCAAAATCTGTATTTGTAAATCTATGAAATATAGAATAATCTTTATCACAATATACACTTTTCATGTCTTTTGTATAATAATAATAATTTAATGTGATTTGATAAATTGAAAGTTCATATTTATTCCACATTGCCCCATTAACATTCAACACCACAAACTTTTAAATAATTTCCACCGATCCCAACTACATCAAAATTGAGTAAAAAATGTGACAATTGACAAATACGAATAGCAATTGCATGTTAGAATTTGTTTTTTTTTTTAAAAAAAAAAGCAAGAAAACAGAGGGAAATGGTCACTATTGCATTGGTTGATCTCATAACTAATATTGAATTAGTAATGGTCATGATATGATTCTTAAATGTCTTATTAAATATAATTGTCGTAGTTAAAAATAAAATTGGCTCAGCAATCATTCGTGACGTCATCGGCTATTTATCATTAGATGTGCCATCTACATATGGTTAGTTAGTTACGTCGTCTCACCTCACGCAGCCCACGATTACCTTGTGTTTCATCTTAAAGTCAGCCATCTTTTTTCCTTTTAAAAAAAATTCCTCATAAAGTCAAATGTCGTTTTGCTACTTATCGACACTTTGAGTTTGAGATGAACACTTTCCTTTTTCAGTGGATTCCAACGTCAAAAGTGGTTTTTTAAAATTATATATATATTTTTATGTTGAGACTCCTTAATGCAGTTTCTCAACGTGGAAAAATAAATGAATATTTTCTAATGAGCTCGATTACTAAAATTATTGTTCTTATAATTTAATAAAATTGTTATAGATAATCAAGATATTCTTTAAATATCTGACTAAAAACATAAAATAAAATAAAATAAAATCATAACCAAGATTTTAATTTGTTTAAAAGTGCTCTGGACAATTTGTTTAAATTTATTTATTCAATATAATTTATACTGTTATATTAATATAAATAAACTCTTATTGATCCAGTACCCCACTTATTTATAAATGGTTTATTCTTTTGTAAGCCTGAACATATATTGAGTCGGGCCTCCAACTGTTGGCCCACTCTTGGATTACATTGTTGTTTTAAATCAGTGATGAAGTCGAATTACAATGAAATTAACCTTATGAATCATGAAAGTAAGAAGCATCACCAGAGAATCCAATTAACACCAGAGAATGCCCAACGAGGGGAGTATAATTAGCTTTGTATATGTCTACCAAGCTTCTGTTGCTAATCCATTAACAGCCATAGTCTACGCAGAACAAAGCTTTTTGCTTAGGTGAGAAACTTACAAATTTCCTATCTGCTCGTATTGATTCTGATCCTCCTTGACAGTGCCAACAAACAAACCACAGGAGAGGAGAGCAGAGGTCGATGTTGATTGGGTTGTTGAGCGCCAAGTAATGATGAGGACTTGTGAAGAAGTCTGTCAGGACCTGGGAGAGAAAATAGGGAGAGAAAGTTAGAATGATGGTTAGGGGTTCTAACATAACCACTTTGATGTCTAAGTCAGTTTCCAGTGGGGGTAGAAGAAGGAGAATGAAGAACAATAGTTAGACTTTGAATGCGTGTGTATACGTACCTACGCATGAAAGATCGGGCTATCTTTTATATAGTGGCAGTTGCATTCCCATAATTTTCATGTGTTCCAAGATTCTTGCTAACGTTATCCACGTTTTCTAAAATAAAACGTTATCTATGACTTCCAGGCTAAACGGTGATGTTACCTACATCTTACTGCAAGTGATGGCGAACGTTCGCCTTCGAATGTGTTCCCTTCGAAATCAAAGAATCTTTCAGGGAGTAGGAGTCTGAGATCTCTTTGGAGTTGGAGAATCTTTTAGAGAGTATGGGTAAAAGAGATAAAAGAAAATTATCAGAATTTACTGGATTAAATCACCAAATCAAATTAGTATTAGAATTATTCTAATAATTCAGTTATAATTATCAGAATAATTCTTAGAATTATTTTTAGAATAATTTTGTTATTTATTAATTGATCAATTGATCAAGTACTTTTTGAACATTATATATTATATTGTCTTTAGGACAAACATTAATGAATAATAAAATTTATTATTGCTCTCACACTATTTCTTTCTCTCTTTCTTTTCTTTCTCTTTAACATGGTATCATAGTTTTTATTCTTCTTTTCATTGCACCACCACCACCATTTCTTATTTCCTCTTATTATTATCCTTTTCCCTTTCTCAAGACAAAGTTTCCGTTTATTAATCTAATTTTTTCCTTTTTCTATCTACACTTTCCCTTCTTCTTCATCTTTTGTCGTCGCCGCCGCCTGCTTCATCGCCGCCACCAAGGGATTTTCCAGCAACAGACGAGAAGTGATTTTCTCCTTTCTTTGTTGTCAATGCCAACTTACTACGGGTGCATCTTCTTCTACTGTCGATCCATTGGTCCACCCAAGTGGGCACAACTCCAAGCTAAAGAGTCGACACCCAACACCAATCAGCCTGCATCCCCTTCTCCTTCGCTCCCACCTCTGCTAGCGCCACCTCATCTCCTGGCACTGGTTTCTCACCTCAACTCAGAGCTTTTACTCTTTTTCTTCTTCGCACGCACAACCACTGGAATCTTTGAAGAAGACTGCCACCAGGTTCTTTGAAGAAGCCACCCCTTTCTGAAGAATCCGACTCGAGCGACCTGTTGTCGCCGCCCTTTCTGAAGAAGCGGCCCGTTGCCACTGTCGATTGGCTCTCCTTCTCTACTGTCGATACTAACCAAAAAGGAGATTCGCTATTGCTGCCTCTTTTCTGCCACTACTAGCCACAAAAGCATCTCCTTCGCAATCTGCAGAGCCAACATGATCTACAGAACAAGTTATTTTACTTTAGATGTCAAATACTCAACACCATCAAGGAGGCCAAAAATGATATTCAGACCAATGTCAGATTTGTCACATCGTTGGTCATACTGGAAATCTGTGTCCTAAAAGACTTGATTGGTCTCAGATAAAATGTCAAATTTGTCTCGAAAATGGACATTTTGATATTCAATATCCTAGTCAATTTGACTCAAATTTCATCGGTGGTTGTACAACCTCAAGACAATCGTCTATTTCACAAGTATATCCTAAAGTCCTCTCGTCTATGCCTACTTGTGGTAAAATCTCAGAGTTTTCATCTACTGATTGGTATATTGACACTGGAGCAACTCATCATGTCACATCAGATTATAATATCTTTACAGACGTGATGTCATATTATGCCTCAGATACGGTTCAAGTAGGTGATGGTTCAGGTTTGCAAATTGGTAATCTTGGAAACACATATGTTCATTTATTTAATCGAACTTTTCACATGTGCAATGTCTTTCATGTTCCATCTACCACTAAAAATTTACTATCTACACATCAGTTTTATCTTGATAACAATATCATTTTTGAGTTTCATCATAATCATTATCTTATAAAAGATAAAGGAACAAATGTTATTGTGTTTTATGGGAGAATAAAAAATGGCCTCTACTATCTTCAGAGTTCTTCAATCAAAGCTTTTGTTGGCGAACGCATAAATAAACTAGCTTGGCACGCTCGACTTGGTCATCCTTCCCTTCGTATTATTCAGTCAATCATCAATAGGTATGGTTTACCTATTTCCATTACCTCCTCTTCATCTCATTCATGTAGGGCCTGCATAAAATCTAAAAGTCATAAGCTATCTTTCTCTTCATCCGATCATGTTTCTAATTTTCCACTTGAAATAATCTATTCTGATGTTTGGGGCCCTGCACCTATTTTGTCTAATCAAGATTTCCAATATTATATTACCTTCATTGATCATTTTAGTAAATATACTTGGCTCTATCTTATGATAAGGAAATATGATTTATTTAATATATTCTATAATTTTTAAATTCAAGTTGAACGATATTTTAATCGTAAAATACTCTCTTTTTATTCTGATTGGGGAGGCGAATATCAAACTCTCCATCGTAATCTTATCTCTTGTGGAATTGTTCATCGAATCTCTTGTTCTCACACTCTAGAATAAAATGGCTCTGCCGAGAGAAAACATAGACATATAGTTGAAACTACTTTAGCTCTTCTTCATCATGCATCGGTTCCGCATAAACTTTCGGATGAAACTGTTAACACTGTCGTATATCTCATAAATCGACTTCCTACTCTATTATTCAATCATAAGTATCCTTTTGAAAAAACTTTATAATTATACTTTCCTTCGAATTTTTAGTTGCGCATGTTATCCATGGTTACGCCCTTACTCTAAACACAAACTTGTCTCTCGTTCACTACAATGTGTTTTCCTTGGTTATAGCAATTCGCACCATGGTTATCGTTGCTTGCATATACCAACGGGACGAATTTATATTTCATGACATGTTACTTTTGATGAGTCTCTATTCCCCTTTTCAGTAGCTTCTTCGATCTCTCCTCCAGATACAAGTGACACATTCTTAATGTCACCTAATATTGTCAAAAGTAATGGTATCCTAGGTCCTGCTCTGGTGCTCTCTAATAACTCCACTATACCATCAAAATCACCTCAGGTTGCTGCTCCAATCTTGGAAGCCTCACTGGTTAAAGATAATATGCTATCTAGTTCTGGATCCTCAGATAATGCAAGTCCGTCATCTGCATTACCATGTCAGCCTACTTCCTCGTCGCCATCAACAAGTGATTCCGATGATAATGTTTCTCATCACATGCTTCCCGTTAGTGACATTTATGAACGTTATCCACCAAATGCAACTCGATATCCCCTTCCACGAACTCTAGTGGTCTATTTAAAATCTATTGAACCAACTTATTTTACACAAGCAAGTAAGGATCTAAATTGGCATAGTGTAATGACTAGAGAATTTGATGCACTTCTTCGCAATGGAACATGAGTTTAGTTTCGCGCACTCCCTCAATGAATGTTGTGGGCTCTAAATGAGTATTTCGTCTTATGTATTGAGCTGATGGTTCTCTTGAAAGGCACAAAGTTTGACTTGTAGTCAAAGGATTTAGTCAACAATCAGGTATTGACATTAGTGACACTTTTAGCCCAGTCATAAAATTACATCTGTCAAACTATCATTATCAATAAATGTTAGTTCTAATTGGACTGTATGACAATTGGGCATATCAAATGTGTTTCTCCATGATCATCTTGAGAAAACTGTATTTATGGAGCAACTACCTAGGTTCATTCATCCACAATTTTCATCTCATGTTTGCCAACGTAAAAAATCCTTACATGGTCTTCGACAAGCTCCTTGTGTATGGTTTCATCGACTATTTAATTGGTTACAAGCTCAAAGATTTTCTGAATCAAAGACTAACTCGTCTCTATTTTACTAATATAATAATGGATCTATGATATTTTTTCTTATTTATGTGAATGATATTCTGATAATCGGCAATGATTACAAGGGTATCAGAACATTTAAGTCTTCTTAATCAAGAATTTTCTACTCGAGATTTAGGTATTTATTATTTTTTTTCTTAGTATTGAGCTTATTCCACATGAGGATGACTATCTTCTCTCAGAGCAAATACATTACTAGACTTTTTCAATGAGCCAAAATGGATGGAGCACGTCCGATCTCTACACCAATTGCTATAAACAACTCTCTAACTTCATCCTCTCCTGCTCAATATGATCCACAGATTTATCGAAGTATTGTTGGAGACTTACAATATGTCACTATCACATGCCCTGATATTACTTTTATAGTAAATTGTGCTTGTCAATTCATGCATGCTCCAACTTAAAAAAAAATTTAGGATAATATAAAAAGAATACTTCGTTATCTCAAAGGTACTATTCTACATGGTCTTCTTTTATATCATCAATCATCTCGAGATTTACATGTATATAGTGATTTGGATTTGACAAGTTCTCCTGAAGATAGACGCTCTACTAGTGGATATGTAATATTTTTTGGATGAAATCTTATCTCATGGAATTTGAAAAAGCAACATACGGTATCCCGTTCAAACACTAAGGCAGAATATAAAACTATAGCAAATTCAACATAAAAAATTATTTGGCTTCAAACACTTCTCTCTGAACTTCATCTTGCATCAAATATTGCACAAAAAATTTAGTGCGACAATATTGGAGCAACATATCTCACAGCAAATCCAATCTTTTATGCTCATACAAAACATGTGGAAATTTATTTCCATTTTGTTCTTGAACGTATGACAACTCAACAGTTATCTGTCTCTTATATTTCTGCTGAAAATCAAATCACTGATATCTTTACTAAGTCATTATCCAGACAACATTTCAACAAGTTAGCAAACAAACTCAACGTCAAAATCTCTCGTTAAATTTGTCGGGGTAAAAGAGATAAAAGAGAATTATCAGAATTAACCAGATTAAATCAACAATTCAAATCAAATTAGTATTATAATTATTTTAATAATTTTGTTATAATTATTTGAATAACTTTTAAAATTATTTTTAGAATAATTCTATTATTTATTAATTAGTCAATTGACTAAATACTTTTTGAACATTATATATTGTATTACACTATTATTGCTCTCATAATATTTATTTCTCTCTTCCAATTCTGTCTTTAATATTGGGAGTCATTTGAAGTCAGGGGAACCTTGCAGGGAATCTGAGTTGTGTTGGGTCGGGGGTCCCCAAGAAGGCGCTACGGAATCAAAAAAAATGACTAACTGTATATCGCCACTGACCTCTAGTACCACATAATCTCCTTGATTACCTCTGCATCAATTCCTTTGGCTGTCTATTCTATAACTTGTCGCTTGAAATGATAAAAACTGTTGAGTTTGTCCGATTTCAAGCATAGCTGTTGAGAACGATAGATCCGCCAAAGTTTTCGGCAACACACGCCATTGCAGCACAAAGAACCCGGTTCTCCACTCCAGGGCTTCTACAGATGTTGTTCATCAGGCAGTCCTCTATATTCACTTTTGTATTTTTATTTGGAAAAGGAGCAACAATGCTTTGGTAAATCCTAACCGAAAATGAGTCATGGAGAACACAGTGCCTCGACAAAGCCTGTGGACTGTTTACGTCCTCAAAGTTTCGAGGCTTTTAGGATCATTATCCTCCTATCACGGTGTAGCTTATGAAACTAGGAGCCTTGGCAATTGAAGCTCTTAAATGTCTATTCACAGTAAACAGAGCCGTCAGATTCCTGACTGCAAATAATGCTCGGTCCCGAGTAGTAAATCCTATTCAAAGGTCACAGGCTGACAAAAGCAAAGCAGAAAAAAAAGCTCTCTGATATCGACTGACAAAAGAATTGGTCCAGTCAAGTTTTTCCGTAATATGGTAGAATTTCCCGTGCTTTTATAAGAGAGAATCTGCTCAAAGGATGCAGAACCAATCCAGATCAACACAATATTTACCTAATTTACTCATGCGATCGTGTACTAACCTGAGCAAAACAGGCTGCTGCTCCCTTGCGGCCACTGCCACAGTGCTGACTGTTGCGAGCAGTGTCTGTCTGTTTTTGTCATCATTACTGCCACCATATGAATCAAAGATTTTCAGTTTGACTGATTTGACTTGATGTCCTTTATTTTGGCGCAGAACGTTTGTCCGCATTCGAGGCGACGCGACGCCAGCGAGAAGTGACTAACGCCCCTGTTCGTCTTGAGTTGGGTGCACAAACTGAATGAGTAGACACACTGCTAGTGTTAGCACTAGCCCAGCAGTTTGCCTGCAGGACGTTAACCCTCATATTTAAGCATACATCTCCCACCCTGCACATCGGACACAAGGAAACAAATATAGTTTACCTGATAAGATCTTATATGTTATGTGAATAAGAGCCATTACTTGCATAACACAGCATTCTTTTCAATACGCGCGGTCTCCAAGTAAACAGAGCATGGTCAAAATAACATATCTTTTCCTTGCCAATTAGATATTCAAACCTCAGAATAACTAAAGTTAATTAGTTCGTTAAGAGGAGCACTATGTAGCTAGATTTAAGTGTCACTGCATCAACCTCTTCTCATATTTGGACTGTTTGCTAGTATAAGTTTTGTTCTCTTGCAGCCGTTTCTCCAGGAATCCCAGTCATGTGATTTTTAGGCACTCATGTGGGTAGAACCAACAGTAATATAATTTACTCACTGCTTTCACTCTCCCAGGCAGTGGGGAAGTGTAAGACCTCCTGCCATACTCAGACGATGTGATACTGGAACCTTTTGCTCCTCATGTTCCCGTACCCACTACTCTCGTTGTTCTTCCCAATACTCGAAAGAGGTTCGCTGTATCCGTAGCACAGATGGCAGGGTGAGGGGCACATTGACTGGCCGGGCCCTCACTTCAATGGCGGGCATTTGCAAGTGTTTCCTTCTCAAAAGATTCCTTCCTTGTTAACTGATAATGCAATGGCATGGTGCAACTTCTAAGAGCAGTATTTTGAGCTCCATGGTGTTCATGTTCCGATCCACCAACGGCAATTTATGAACCAGTTGAGTCACTAAGGGCGACCAGCTGCCACTTATAGAAATTGATCTTTAAACAAGTTCAAGTTATTAATAGAAAAAGAGTTGCATTATGACTAACGATAGTGAACTTCATGATGCAGCGAAAAGTGGCGAGAAGGTGATCAGAGGCACAAGGGCGAGGCGTGGGTGAGAGTGATAGAACATGGGAGGAAGGTACGGATGAGTGCACAAAGTGTCCGTGTCATCGTATCTGTCTGACTGCCAACTGCTCATGGGAGCCACTGGCGGCCCAGTATCCCACAGCGTCCATTCTATTATTCTCGCGTGGCACACCATTCCCCATCGTTCTCGGGTCTGGAGGAATGCATGTGAGTGGGTTCGACCGAGAGGACATACAACCAAACCCATCCCATCTTCACCTTTCTGAAATCTTTCTTGCACGAGATGCGTATGAATTCCTGCACTGAAGTGACAGCTAACGGAAGGAAAGGCAAAGGAAAAGAGGGCGATGCTTTAATGTCCACGGTATGAAGCAGGGAATTGTCATTCATACGAACGTATAGGACTTTTGGCACTCGAGTCTTTCAAAAACGAGCACCCGCGACGTCCTCTCGTCGTCAGTGCGATTTCCATGGGATGTATGGACACATGTGCTATATTTTCTTTACACAGATGTATGTGGTCCCCTCAGTCGACTCGGCTTGATTACAGCCGTGGTTTGGAAAAGAGTGAAAACTAAAGCACACTAGCTAGCTCATTCCAAAACTGAAGAAGCTTTGACTCCCTGTCAAACTCTGCTAAATAAGTGGAAAAAGGAGACGGTCGTTGCGCGGCCACCTCAACTTTAAAAGCCCCTTAGCGGGAGCCGTGATGGACGCTGCACTTGTGCACAAGGCTCTCGTGGTTGTGTGCGTGAAGAAAGAGCTAGCAGCGGAGAATTAAGGCGAGTTAGGAGTTGAGATCTGACCTGTGAAGAGCTAGCGGCGGAGCATCGACGGAGAGAGGGCAGAGGGGGATGACGTACGGAGTTGCTGGCCGTGGATGTAGTGAGGAGCAGAGCCTCGAGCCGCAGTTTGGGTGCATGGCCGGGCTCCGACAGCTATTCGACCGCCACAGCGTGCTGGCCGGGAGGCGCCAGTGCCCCAACCATCGCCTTCCGTCGACCACGACCTCTGTGAGTAAACAAGAATGCGCGCATTTACTTCGCTAAGTGAAGCTGTTTTGGTTGTGATCGAAACTTTAAGCTTTCTGTATCGACGTTCCCGTTGCAGGAATCAGAGGGTTCTTATTACTCTACTTCGGCTTTATCGTTCAAGGAGAGGCATCCGATGCCTTCGTCGCCGGAACCCTGTTCTCCTTCCACGAGGAGCCTCCCGACCGCAGAAACACCAGCGCAACGTTACATCCCAGTCTTCGGGTTCAAGGAGGGGGGGAGGCTCACCTGGAGGTTCCGGGACTCTCCGAGGCTCTCTCTCGATAGCCGCGCACTGTTCGACGCGAAGAGCGAGCACCGCCGCCTGCGGGAGGTCCGGACTGTAATCCCGGTCGCATCTGGAAGTCAATCCGGCGTCTACACGGAGGTGGAGGAGCAACGGCCGTCGCCGAGCGTCGTCGCCCGGTTAATGGGGATCAACGCCTTGCCGAGCGCAGATAGCGCGGAGCACGGCCGTTGCTTACTCCGTCGATCGGCGTCTGAGTCGGGGGTTCGGAGAGATCCATCGCGATACAGGTCGCTATACCCGAGTTCGTTTATAACACCTGAAGACGATCCAATTTCGGCCGAGGGTTTCTTCAAAGCCGTCGATCAAGATCCGTTCACCTTCACTGGGGCGAAGAAGCTTGACCCGACGAGAAATACACAAATCGTGCCGCTCCACTTGAATAGATTTCTTTACGAGGATTTCTTCCGGGAGACGAAGCGGTCGGGGGTGCTCTACGGCGAAATCGAGAGGAAGCTGAAGATGCGAGGGATTGACGAGCCGGCGAAGGACTTGGAGACTCTCAAGCAAATCCTGGAGGCGCTCCAGCTCCAGGGGCTCCTCCGCTCCAATCCGGCGAACCACCGCACGAACAGCCGCCGTATCTTGACGCACGACTTCGAAGATCAGCTCCAATGCGACTCCCCAATCGTTAAGATCAAGAAGGTCCCCAAAGCCCCGCGAGAGTTCTCGCTCGCTCCGCCGCCAAGAAGCAGCCGAAGCACTGGTACCGGCCGGCGCGATGGCACAGTGGGACAACGAGGTGTTAATCGGCGAAGCGACATGTTGATCCGAACGCCGCCGAGGTCACCTGTGAACAGGCGACCGTCGAGCGCAGCTTCGCATCCCCAGCGAACAATCTCCGCAGTCGGTTCCACAAAATCTAACCCGAAGAGGGCAGTGCCGGATCCGCCGGCCGCTGGGTCTCCGACGAACTGCATCCATAAGGCGGCTGCACGTAACAAAAATAGGGTTCTCAAACCGGCGGAGGACGATACCGCGACCACTATCCATGGAAGTAGCACGGGCTCATGCCATCCGCCGTTCGGCATGGAGGTATCGCTCCCATACCAACCCTACAATCCTTAATGTGTTCATATTCTCATTATTTTTAAATTAAAATTACTATTTAAAAAAAGTCAATGCAGAGACCGATCGGAATCAAACCGGAATTTCGTCGCGAGAAGGCGTGGCAGGTTTATTATGTGTCGGACCAGCGGCCGAGCCCCATTTCCGTGCTTGATTCCTCGCCTTCGCCTCTTACCAATCGATGCATAGATTTTAAAGGTAAATTAAATAAAACAATTTTTTGCACCAAAACTTTTTCGATTCAATCGGCTATTAGACATCGGATTAATCTGTCGATAAATGTCAGTCATACCTGAGAATTTCATAAAATTGATGCGATGTGGTGCGCAGATCAATCGGCGGAGGAGTTGGAGGAGCACTGCGCTGCTGCAGCGGTACGTACCGGTGATGGAAACTGCATGGGTAGTCCTGGTGCTGACGTACGTGATGGCGTCCTCCCCGATTCCCTCCGCCTGTCCGACGCCGGCGAAAAAACCGCGTGCGGGGCTCTGCAGAAATGCATCGCCGATGGAGGCGCCACGCCTGCTTCCGAGATATCCAACGCTGCCCTCCAGATTGAGCGGCTGATCTTTAGGGATCTCGTCGGCGAAACGATTCGCCACCTCGCTAGCGCTGCCAGCGATTCCCGGCGCCTTAACCCTCGCCGCAAGCTGGCCTTTTAAGTAAAACGGTGAAGTGAACCCGGAATTGAATGGGCTAGTAATGGAGGCCCAACGAGGCGGTGAGTGTGGCAGCAGAAGCCTCTGACGTTTGCTCATGGAGCAGAGGTAGCTCTAGCTAAGGCCATGCCATCCCTCTGCTGTGCAGGTTGGGGTCTGTGTCCTTAGTTAAGCATGACGAAAGAGAACACTTTTAGGAAAAACCTCCGATTGAAGTAGGGCAGTTGACGATGAGACAGAGTGGCAATTTGAAAGTTAAGATTCATCTAACCTGTTGTAATGGCCATGATAACTTGTTTGCTTCATCATCTAGTTTATCAATTTCACCAAATGTTTGGAGTTGTTCAAGTCCCATGTTTTTCTTATTATTCCTTTTATTTGAGCTGACGAGATTTTTTCTGTTGATACGATTCTATTGCACTCAGGCACCAGGCCTGCTGCCCACAAGAATAAACGACTTTCCATGTAAATTTTTATTTAAAAACTGCAAGGTGCATAAAGAACTTGTAAAAATATTGTAATTCCAATTCTTCAATTTAATTTTGTGTGAATCAGAATTTAAATACTATTTCTCATAATTGGATATAACATTTTTAATACTGATCCCGACCGAAGGCTGAGTCGGACGGAGGCTGGTCGCGGTGGCCTGGTTGTTGACGAAAAAAGTCGTAGATGATCCGGCTCCCACGGGTGGCTGACGCTGCTGCAGGCCCCTGCGCACACTCAGACAACCTCCCCCTCTTACGTTAGAGACCAGAACCCAGGGAAAAAGTCCCCGGATCAGGCCCTCCGACGCTCAAGTCAGGTCTTTTTCCCCAGAAGAAAACAGAGAGACCACAAAAATAAAAAGTTGTGAAAGGAAAAAGTGACGAGAGTGCGCGTGTACCAGCGTACGAGGAATCTCCCTCTTTTTATGCCCCCGCCTTGCTTCCAGAACCTGCCATCCTGTCAGAAAATGTTAGACGCTGGGCTTTGTCGTTGTCGTGTAGTCCTGGACACATGTCGTGCTGCTATTAGTTGTGAAAGCATCTTCTTGTTTAGGAACCTCCGCCTTTACACATGAGTTTTGTCTTGTAGTGAAGGACACCTGTCAGGCCGCTATTGGTCATGAGAGCATCTTCTCCTTTAGAAACCTCCGCCTTCGCACATCTCGCTGGTATGTAATGATTACCCTTGACGGACAATTGTGATGCTTCAACCCCTGCCCAACTTGGCTCATCCTATTTATCGCTGTCGGCATCTACCTTACACCCCTCGACCAGATCTCGCCTCTAAGCGTTACTCGTTAATCGGGCTACCCCTGAACAGCCCTGTCGATCACGGTCTGTATTCTGCACCCTATATTTGCTGGCCTTCGACTGTAAGCCCGTAGATTGGGCTGTCTTTACACAGCTCTGTCGCTTCCGACCTATGAGTTATGACTTGCACTTCCGGCTCTTCGAGTCGCAGACCTGCAGACCGAGCCATCTCTACACAGCTCTGACACTTCCGACCTATGAGTTGTGACTTGCACTTCCGGCTCTTCGAGTCGCAGACCTGAAGACCGAGCCATCTCTGAACAGCTCTGCCGCTTCCTACCTATGATTCGCGACTTGCAGCTCTGGGCCTCTGAATCGCAGACCTGCAGACCGAGCTGACTCCGAATGGCTCTGCCACTTCCGACTTGTGCCCAGTACTCCGCCTGTCGTCTCCCTTTGTTTTTCAACTACTTTGCCGCCTTGATCGATAAGCCTGCCTGACCCCTGCCTACCCCCTGTGCTTGCCTTTGACTGCCTAGTCAGCTTGACTATTGACTGCCACGTATTCTTGACTTTTGACCGCCCTATGGCCTTGACCCTTCTCACCCTTTCCTCTTGGGCCCCTCCGTTACCAACCGTATAACAAGCCTCCCCCGCAAGTCTAGTCGAAGGAGGACGACAGTCTGACTGACTAGACCTCAGCACATCTCTAAGATCTCAGCATATCTTTATGACCTCAGCCTATCTCTGTGTCTCTACTTCAGCATATCTCTGCGCGCCCTGATTCCCGCCTCACGCATCAATCTTTGTGTCGCGTCGCCTGGGATACCATGCCTCCTTAATTGCTTCGCCAGTCGCTTGGGGTACCGTGGCCACGTAGTTGCTTTGACTTGGCCACCCGCCTTCTTTATAAAGAGCCTCACGGTCACCCCTTTACTCTATCCTTCTTCATTCTTGCTCTCCTACTTCCTTCTGCTAATCCACGTTCTGCCAGCTTCCTTCGCCCGAGATGCATTCTCCTTCCTCTGACGAAGTTGATCAGCCGCCCTCCCAGATGCTGATAAATCAACTCACCTCGCTGCTTGCCGCGAGAGAACGCGAACTGGAGCGTGTGTCCCAGGATCGAGATCGTCAGCTAGCTGCCCTGCGCTCCATGGAAGCCCAGTATCGTGTTGCGAAGTCTTGCGTGCATTCTGAAAAGGCGAGGAAAGAGGAATGTCAGGCTAGCTTGCAGCGCCAAATCAGCCTCCAAGAACGTTTGCAGCCAGAGCATGAGGCGGAGTTATCTCTTCTCCGCACGTGCCTTAACGTCAAGCAAGACACGATCGCCCAGCAACAAGCAGTCATCGACTCCTTACATGCGGAGCTGGCTCGGGCTCTGAACGCCCCTGAGGCCCCTGAGTCCCCAGACATTTCTTTACACGGCAGTGCTCATTCTCCATGACCAATCCTTTCCCCGAGTTAAGGCTAGCTCGGGCCATAGTTGTCTCAGTGGCTCCTTCTCCGCAAAACGCTCCCTCTTGTAGCCTTAGCTGTATTGCCTGCTTATTGAACTGTGCTGCTGTACTTGTATATCTGTCCCCTTCTAGCATAGTCTTTCCTGCTCAAATTTCAGAGTTGCTTCATGATTCCTTTTCATGGTTCCTGCTCAAATTTCAGAGTCTCAAGCATTTTTAGAAGCTGGCCCGTATGTGAGAGCCAAGAGTTGCTTCATGATTCCTTTTCATGTATGAATTTTGGATAATAAAACCGACATGGTGCTTGAGATTTAAAACTGTAATGAACGTGCAAAACCTGATTTCTTAGTTAATATTGACGCTCTAAGGGTAGAGTAGATGGCCTTCTGCATCCCTTGCCCTGCGTATTTACTGCATATTTGCAATTTGCGTAAAATAAAGCCAGATGTAGCTGACATGATTATTGACAACGCTCCGCTCATTGTGAGGCATATCCCCTAGAAAGGTAGTCAAGTGTGGGTGCCGAGCTCACTTATGATTTTCACAGGGGGGGTTGCTTTTTGATTCCCGCATGGGGACCGACCTGAAAGGTCGTTGGGCGTGAGGACAGGGCTCACTTTTGATTCTCGCATGGGAGCCGACCTGAAAGGTCGTTGGGCGTGAGAACAGAGCTCACTTATAACTCGCACTGAGGCGAGAGTCTGGGGCTACCGACCTAAAAGGGCGTTGGGCGTGAGCACAAGGCTCACTTTTAATTCTCGCATGGGAGCCGACCTGAAAGGTCGTTGGGCGTGAGAACAGAGCTCACTTATAACTCGCACTGAGGCGAGAGTCTGGGACTACCGACCTAAAAGGTCGTTGGGCGTGAGCACGAGACTCACTTTTAATTCTCGCATGGGAGCCAACCTGAAAAGTCGTTGGGCGTGAGAACAGAGCTCACTTATAACTCGCACTGGGGCGAGAGTCTGGGACTACCGACCTAAAAGGTCGTTGGGCGTGAGCACGAGGCTCACTTTTAATTCTCGCATGGGAGCCGACCTGAAAGGTCGTTGGGTGTGAGAACAGAGCTCACTTATAACTCGCACTGGGGCGAGAGTCTGGGACTACCGACCTAAAAGGTCGTTGGGCGTGAGCACGAGGCTCACTTTTAATTCTCACATGGGAGCCGACCTGAAAGGTCGTTGGGCGTGAGAACAGAGCTCACTTATAACTCGCACTGGGGCGAGAGTCTGGGAATACTCCGGTCCGAGACCGGTGGCGATGGCGCTGGTCCGAGACCAGTAAGAACCCCAAACGGCAAAGACATAGATGCATTGCTCTTCTTTGCCTTCATTCGTCTCGCCTGTGCCGACCTGATTGCCTTAGTCGATCTAGTCGTTGTCGCTAGATTTGGGCTCACCCGTTTGCGTCGTGTTTCTTCCTGCGATTGCATCATGTACAGTATAGAATTAAGAATAGAGGAGGGAGCATGAAAACCTTACTCAACCCCTGGGCCACAGTACCCTTGCAGCTTATGATGACCCCGTAGTTCTCGCGATGCGCCTGGTTAGTTGCTCAGATCCGGGGCTGTCTGGGCAGCCCCACAAGCCTGCTTGCTACTTGTCTGACCTGGCCATCACTCCCGCTGACATGCCCTGTCTTATTTGCGACCTTTTTGAATTGCCTGGATTCTGGGGCTTCATGAAACTTCCCGCCTAGTCTCGAGCCTTTTACGAAGAATGCTTCTTTTTTGAGGCCACGCCCCTTCATGATTACCTTGCCTTGTCGATCTTTAATGTGTTTCTTCTCGCGATGACACCTGTCCGACGCCTTTATTGCGCACGCCTCCTGACGCCAGCCTCTGACCCCTTTTTTGCACCCTTCAGCGCTTATTTCCCATCAGACGGCGCTGGGGCGCGTTACCCCAAAAGATACTCGGCTCGACTCTCGATGTTTCCTAGGAATGAATGTGCTTTATAAACCCTAAAGGCAGTCCGCTTTCCATACTTCGACGCTTCGCAATCCTCCTCCCTTCGTTTGCGGCCGTTTCTTGCAGTGCAACTCCTCGTTCTCCTGCTTGCGCCCGACCTGTGACCCCTCTCGTCTTCCTTCCCCTCGCCTGCTTACTCCTTGTGATCATGGATGGTAAGGAACTCTTCTGGTATTCCCGTTACATCTCTGATTTAGACCATCACGACCTGTCTTCACTGCAATCCAATCTGGGACTAGGCGGCGCATATGAGTTTCGTCTTCCCTCGCCAAATGAGCATCCTTCCTCTCCTCCCGAAGGGTTTATCACCGTTTTTAGGGACCAAATCTTAGGTGGTCTTCGCTTTCTTTTGCATCCTTTTTTCTCCGAGTTGAGTCAGTATTACGGTATTGGTATCTCTCAGTTCGCCCCTAATGTATTCCTGGCGGTCTGCGGAACCATCATCTTATGCCGCATTTATCAAATCCCCTTGACCGCTAGACTATTCCATCACTTCTATTCCTTCCGGCGAGCCGAAGCAGGGGTATTCAACGTTCAAGCCAAGTCGGGCCATAAGTTTTTTGATGACCTACCTTCTTCCAACAAAGGCTGGAGGTCTCGCTTTTTCTTCCTCAAGCCCCCCGTCCCCTTAGTCGGGCCTTCCTAATGGCGTCCCCTCCTCGCTTCGGACTTCCCTTCGCATGTCCATGAACTTGCCTACTCCGCGGCTGTGGACAAGCTGAGAGGTGTTATTGTTCGCCTGTCTGTGCTGATGCTAGAAGGCATTCTGCACACCTTCGGCCTTAGTCCTGTCTCCACAGAAATCGGAGCTCCTTTTGGTAAGTTGTTATCTTTTTGTATACCGCTCTTCGCTAACTGAGGTGCTTTTTCTTCTTATTTTTGTAGTGGTTGTCATCCTCCGTTCCTTTGCCTATCAGGAGACACCCTCGGTGGCCGTCCTGCAAACTCTGAATGATGAGCTAACACCGAGTCTACCTTCTGATCCCGCCGTCGCCGCCGGTCCGCAGCTGTCGGAACCCCGGACTTCTGATGCGGAGGACGCCCCGACGCTTATTGAGCCACCAGCCCCCAGCCCTGCAGACTCAGCCCTGCCCCGCACCTCTGATCAACCTGCAGCTGAGCCATCGCCCGCAGGACCAATGCCTTCTCTCCCTCCAACTATGAAGCTGCGCCTTACGCGCAAGGGCAAGAGAGCGGCCCCGGTCACCGCAACTTCTCCTCCACATCCTCGCCGTCAACGCGTAGTGATCACTTCCTCCCTCACCAGGTCCTCGGACACGGGCTCGACCCAGGAGACAAGCTTGGCACGGGAGAAGGCCTCTGATCTGGAGGTGGCAGACCCGCCATCGGACCTGACCGCTCCGCTGCCAATCCAGAGTGTATTACCTGCCCCGCCTTCGTCCTCTGGCGATCAGCCCCCAGACTCGCTGGCTCGCTCAACTTCTCCTCCTCTCGTGCCTATGAGCTCAGCCGTGCCAACTCTGGAGCTGTCATCCGCAGACCTGGCCTTTGAAGCTTCCTGGAGGCTCCCTTCAGAGACCGACCCGGCCTACGTGCCCGCCGCCGACCTGTCGCCTATCTTTGGTAGGGTCGACCTCTATGGGGACCTGTCCATCTCCTGGCAATCAGCCAATCGACAGTTTTGGGAGAGCAATTCCCCTTTGAAGGAGTTCGATCAAATTGCTCGCTCCCTGGTTGCGGTAAGCTCTTTCTCTCCTTCTTCCTGGTATCCGTGTGTTTCTGTAACCTCCTTTCTCTTCTTCTGGCTACTGGCAGACCTGCTCCGCGAGTCTGAGCGTCGTGCTACTGGCTAGCGCTGCCGCTGCTCGGGAGGCCACCCTGCGGACTCAGTGGGAGGCTTGCCAAACCCAGCTTCAATCGTTGCAAGCGGAGCTCTCGCAAGCCCAGGGAACTGCGTCTCAGGGCCAGAGTGACCTAGCTGTAGCCCGCGCTGAGGCTGCCCAGAACAAGGGCCTCATGGAAGAGTATCAGGCGAGCAAACTCGGGCGGCTAAGGGTCTACAGACTGGCTTATGTCCGCTCTTCCTTTTCCTCCAGAAGTTGGGGCGCTGGATGGTCTCGTTGTTGTGTCACGGGGCCGTTGGTGGGGTTAGGCAGGCCTTCGAGCAAGGTTATCTACGCTCAGCACCTCCCGCCACCTTTTTGGACACCGCTCGCCTGGCTCGAGAACTGCCGCAGGAAACTTTCCCTTCCTTCGAAGCGGATGATGGGCTCTTCCTCCTGGATGCTCCTCCTTCGGCGGCCGATCAGACCCCCACGGAGACGTCTGCTCAGGACCTTCCTGCTGTCGTTCCCGAAACGTCTGATGCTCGTGCTTCTCCTTCTGCAGAGCTGGCCGACCCAGTGCCCCGTCTGTCGGCCCCTGGTGAACCGATTTCCCCTTCGCCAAATGTAGTGTAGTCGGAACCGTGTTATGATGTTTAATGTTTTATGTCTTGATGCCGACTCTTCTCCGATGGTACTTATTCACGTAGTCATACTGAACTCGGAATGTCTGTTCTTAATTTCCCTCATATTCGGATAACTGTATTGCGCCCCCTTCGTGTACCTTTAGCTTGCTTCTTTAGTAGGTCGTCCGTTGGCTTCGGCCGATCTCTGCTGATCAGCTCGCCTTCGTTTACTTTCCTTCGCTACGCAGCTCTCCCACGTAGCTCTTCCTCCACTGGTTGTTCTTATTCTGAGCCCGGCGGGGACTAAAGGTTACCTTGCGTGACCGTCAGGCCCGCTGGTTTGACCTATCTACCTTTCTAATGGCCCCTCCGTACACTTTTGTCCTGCTTGGAGCAATCACCTTGGGAGGCGCTTCGTATCTCGGGCCCCTGGCTTTCCTATAATACCCCCTGGTTATATTCTCGAGGCTCATCGCAGAGCGTTCCCTGTCTATTTCCGCCCCTGTATCCACCATCCGTTGTTAACGTACGAAAATATCCTTCCTCCTCCATACCTATAAGTATCTTCTCCCTCTTGCCTTCTCTTAGGATTCGCCGTCACCACGGAGCACCCAAACGTCGCTGCTGCCGACTGACTTCCTCCGAGACTTTGCCGCGATCCTTCTTCTTCTCCAAGCCTCTTCTTTTCGTTTGTTCTTTCTATCACCTGAGAGAATCTCTTTTGTAATGACTTCTCCTTCTTGGATCTCCTTGTTGGCGGAGCACTTCCCAGACGCTTCGTCTTTCGCCGAGTTGGATTGGGATGACCTACGGTACACTTATGAAATCCCTACTAGCTTCCAACCCCTCATTCCTACTGGTGTGAACCTGTACTTCGATCCTCCGCCTGGTTATTGCACTTTCTTTACTGAACAATTTGTATCTGGCCTCCGTTTACCCCCACATCCTTTTTTGTCTGGAGCATGCCGCTATTTCAAGATCCCCCTAGGTCAGCTAACTCCCAATTCCATAAAGATTTTATGTGGCTTCGTCATACTCTGCGAAGTTTGTGACATTTCCTGGTCGGCCTCCCTTTTTCACTGCTTCTTTGCTCTTGCTCGGCACGCCGACGATCTCTTTTACTTCCAAGCCCGCAGTCACACTGCTTTCTTCTCTCCTCTCCCTCCTCCCAGTGCTAACTGGAGGAAAAAGTTCTTTTTTCTCCGATTTCCAGAGGAGACAGACTGGCCCATGTATTGGCAACCTGAGCTGCCTCTAACTCCGGCGCTGGACGAATTCCACATGGACCTCTCCTATTCTACGGCTGCCACTTGAATGGAGGACTGGCGCTTGAATCTGACAAGACTGATATCTGAAGACCTACTTTCTTTCTTCAGGCTGAGCCACTCTACCTCTGACACACCGCGCTCCTTAGGTAAGTTCGTGTTGAGTGCCTTCTTTCCGATCACTTTCCCTGTGAGAATGACTTCTCGTGTTGGCGCTTTCAGCTGAGGCTTTGCATCGTGCGTCGGAGGTTCTGCCTCTACCCCTCGATGATCTGGAAATAATGCGGCGCGGTCGGGCAATCTTGGATAGGAGGCTACTCCCTCATCTTGGATCCGCCTCATTCGGGGCGGCGACTCAGCCTGCTCCCAGCCCTGCCTCACACGCCGCTTCTCCTTCGCCTGCCGCCTCGACCCGAGGTCGGGGTCGTGATCCAGCCGCTCGCCCGGCCAGACGTGTCTTCCGAGGAGCCCCCCAGGCTTCCAGGCGTGGTCGCGCAACTCTTCATCGTGCAGGTCTAAGCTCATCCGGCCGGGGCGCCACGGACAGGGGTGCGGCAGCCTCTTCACAGGGTCAGCCTCGCTCTGATGACTCTGATTCTGATAACCAGCCCCTGCTTCATAGGAGGCGCCGAAGACCAGGTCTGACTATATTAACGCTTGATTATGTCCCTTATACTACCACGTTGCCCCTTGCTACCGCCGTGACTGGCTCTGACATCACTCCCCTCTTTATTTTTGCTTTCTTTATCTGGCAGCCTCTCCCAACCCCTACAGGGGATGACCGGCTGCGTTCCGTTCTGTCCCTACAACTGCAGAGGAAGACAGCCCAGGCGATCATCAAAACCCCACGCCAACTGAGCCCGTTCCCGAGCCACCTCCCGTTCCTCTAGGTGCTGACGCTGGCCCTTCTCAACCTTCCTCCTCCACCCGCCATCGTTACAGGACCACCATCCCCTCTGAAGCTGCTCTAGCTTGGCGGTCTGACGCCCCTACGAGCCTTCTGATGATGAAAGGCTGCCTCGGCAGCTTGTGGGCAGAGAGCATGGATCAAATGGGTAGTTTGTCGCCATTAGCCCAGATGGATAGGTTCTCCAAGTCCTGGGCTAAAGTAAGTACTTCTCACCTCGCACTTGCCATTAATTTACCTCAGTTGAAGGTTGTTTCTTCCATCTAGACTCATGCAGAATCTTTGATGCTGAACTAATCCTTCCACACCTTCCATCATGAAAGCAAAGAACTCCGGGAGAGAGTCTCCGAATTAGAGCTGCAACTGAATGACCCTGCCCAAGCCAGCTACGCTTTGCGGGCGGAGATTCAAGCCCTAACCAATCAGACCAACCGGCAGAAACGGTTCCAGATACAGGTGAAAGATGAGCTCCGAGCTATGAGGGAGGAGAGAGCTGCATCTGAGGCAGGGTATCAGCAACAGCTATGTTAGAGTGTATACTAAAAGCCTAGCTTTTGGTATAAACATTTATCTAGAAATAAGAATCACATTGGTCAAATGTCTACATTTATGATAAATGTAGTTGTTCAATTAATTTATATTGTAGATAACATGGTGTGTGGTGTCACACACAGAAGATCATGTTATCAGTTTCCTTATAAATTATAAACAGTAGCTCACGACTAAAATGGAAAGGAACAAACCATTGGAAGGTCATAGTGTAATTATGTATTAGTTTATCTTAACTATATAATTACACTAGTACACTTAGAGTGTATTGAGTAGGACCATTAGAGGTCGTTTCTTTTATACTGACTTTATAAAGAAACAAAGACCTCAGTTATTATGGAAGTGTGTGCTCTTAATCCTAATATAATAACAAGCACATATATTTGATATTTATTTCTTTAATTTATCAATGGGTGAGATTTAGTTCGATGAATCAATAAGCCCGATAAGTTGGGAAATGATATCACTTATAGTGTGTGCTGTTGATTATAGAAGGAAACTGTGTCTTAGTGATCTAGGTTGAGAATGTCCTCAAGAGGAGCTCATAAGGATTGTCATGTTAAACCCTGCAGGTGGACTTAGTCCGACATGACGATGAAGTTGAGTGGTACTACTCTTGGAACTAGATATTAATTAAGTGAGTTGTCAGTAACTTACTTAATTAGTGGACATTTGTTATCTTAAACACAGGGAGACTAACACACTCATAATAAGAAGGAGCCCAAAAATGTAATTTGGGATTGGTGCGGTAGTTCAATAATAATTCTCTAGTGGAATGAATTATTATTGATAAAATTAAGTTGTGTGTTCGGGGCGAACATGGGATGCTTAATTTTATCGGGAGACCAAAACCAATTCCTCCTCTCGGTCCCTATCGTAGCCTCTTAATTATAGAGTACTATACCCACCTATACCCACCTTCTTACCCATCCTATAGGGGGCCGGCCAAGCTAGCTTGGAGACCAAGCTAGGGCCGGCCATGTTTTGGTTCATGGGTGAATTCATGTGGCCGGCCCTAGCTTGAACTCAAGCTTAGGTGGCCGACCCTATTAAAATAAAAAGGAATTTTATTTTTTAAATTTTTCTCATGTGGATAACATGATTTAAAAGAGAGTTTAAAAATTTAAATATTTCCTTTTATAAGATTCTACAAAAGATTAAGAGAAGAGTTAAATCTCTTTCCTTATTTGTAGATTAAAAGGTTGATTTTAATTTTGGTAAAAACTTTCCTTTTAATCATGTTCATGATTTAAAAAAGAGTTTAAAAATTAAATATATCTCTTTTATAAAGCTTCTACAAGGATTAAGAAAAGATTAGATATCTTTCCTTATTTGTAGATTGGAAGAGATTTTAATTTTTAAAAGATAACTTTCTTTTTATCCACATGTTTAAAAGAAATATTTTAATTTATAAAATTTCCTTTTTATTGACCATCATGAAGGGAAAATTACTAGAGAAATTTTTTATAAAATTTTCGGAAATAAATTAGGAAAGTTTTAATTCTTGATTGAATTAAATTTCCTTTGCTTGGTTTAAAGTGGCCGGCCACATTGTTGATGAGAAAAAAATATTTTTAATTAAATAAATTTTCCTTATCAATGGCAAAAGAATTAAGGAAATTTTTATTTAAATTTCCTTATTTGCCAAGGCCAAGGATTATAAAAGAGAGGGTAGAGGTGCCTTCATTGAGAACAACTCTATTATTTTTCCTCTCTCTTTTTCTTCCTTGGTGTGGCCGGCCATCCTCTCCTCCTTTCTTCTCTTTGATGGCCAAACCTCATCCTTCTTGTGGAGACTCATATGGTGGCCGGATCAAGTTTAGAGAAGAAGAAGAAGAAGGAGAGAAAGAAAGCTTTGTTTCTAGCATCCCTTGGAGCATGGTGGTGGTGGCCGAACCTCTTCATCCTAGAAGAAGTTTTGATGGCCGAAACTTGCAAGGAAGAAGAAGGTGCTTGGTGGTTCTCATCTCGGAAGATTGTTGCCCACACAACGTCCGAGGTTAGAAGAGGAATACGGTAGAAGATCAAGAGGTTTTTCTAAAAGGTATAACTAGTAATTTTTCTTTCCGCATCATACTAGTTATTTTTGAAAATAAAACTAAATACAAGAGGCATGCGATTCTAGAGTTTCGAATTTGTTTTCGATATAGTGTTCTTTTGTTTTTCTTTTCCTTGTGATTTGATTGTTCCTTTTGGTTAACCTAAAGTTATTTTAGGAAATTAAATATTAGCTTTCTATAAAATGTTTTGTCTAGTCGATGGTGGTTGCTCCCATATCCAAGAAGGTCATGTGCCTCGCCACGTCAGTACTGGGAACCGATTATGGAAATTAATATTTAATGGAATTAATAACTTAAGGTGACTTGGGTCGAACGTGTTAAGTTCCGCAGGAGATCCAAGTCAAAACCTAAAAGAACAAATAGATTAAGTTTTGGATCAAACGTGTTAAGTTCCGCAGGCGATCCAAAATTTAATTTAAAAGAACACATGGTAGCTAGGAAAAGGTTCAGACCTTTGTACAAAATTTTTGTACAATGGAACCTCTAGGCTTTCCGAGTAGCAACCAACAAGCTAGCCCATCAGGCTCAGGAAATACAGTCCAAGGATACTCTTCTGCAGGAGAAGAACAATAAACTGGAGGTTCAGGTGGCACAATTGGAGACTCAAGGGGCTGAGCTGGAGGCCCTGAAGGCGGAACTATCCCAGTCTCGGGCGGCTTTGTCGGGCGTATTCGCTGCTCTAGCGGTCTATCAAGAAGGAGAGGCTGATCATTGCCTGCAAAGTCGAATGTCCTATCTGAGCTCTCCTGAATTTTTATCCCAGGCTGGGGCACGCTTTGCTGCGACCGTACCGTACACGTCAGCTGGAGTTATCAGGCAACTGCATGCACAGGACTTCTTGAGGTTCATCCCCTCCGCAGACTTTTTGAATCACGACCAAATCATTCAAGGCTTTCTGGATGAGATTTTTGCTCCTTTCAAATGATCTGTACCAGCCACTTAAACTGAGAAATTGTTACATGTACAGATGTCTTTTCGAATATTTACTTGGCTATCCTACTGTCTCCATGCCCCTCGCCTGACCCGGCCTACGTCAACAGAGTCAGCCCCCTCAAACTCAATAGGGTTGTAGGTAGTTAGCACTCCAAGGTCGATCCAGCTTCCTTCCTTGAGCGTCCTGCAAATAATAGGCCCCCGATGCCAATTTCTTGATAACTTTGTATGGTCCGTCCCATCGAGGAGCCAACTTCGTCACTTCCCCTAAGGGCTTCATCTGCTTCCAGACGAGGTCTCCTTTTCCGAAGAATCGGGGGATCACCCTTCTATTATAGTTTTGCCTCATTCTTTGTCTATAGGCCTCCAACCTGGCAGCTGTTTGTTCACGGATTTCGCTGATGAAATCTAGCTCAGCCAGCCATCGCTCTGCGTTCCCTTCATCATACATCATTCTTCTCACGGACGGTATCCCGACCTCCAGAGGTACCACTGCTTCATTACTATATACTAAATGGAAAGGTGTCAAACCTGTACTTTCTCAGGGTGTCGTACGATAGGCCCACAAAATGCTCGGCAGCTCGTCCACCCAACTGCCTCCCGTGTGATTCAGCTTGACTTTGAGCCCCCGCACTATTTCTCGATTGACCACCTCTGTCTGACCATTGCTTTGCGGGTGAGCCACCGAAGTGAAGGCCTGAGTTATGCCGAACCCCTTGCACCAATTTTATATTTTGCATCCTTGAAATTGTCTGCCATTGTCCGACACCAGTTTGTGAGGCAAGCCGAATCTGCAAAAGATGTTCTTCCATAAGAACTGGATCACCGCATCCTCAGTGATTTTGGCCAGAGCTTCTGCTTCCACCCACTTGGAGAAGTAATCTACCGCCACCAGCAAGAAACGTCTTTGCCCTGTAGCCATCTGGAAAGGTCCCACGATGTCCATACCCCGTTGGTCAAATGGGCAAGACACTATAGAAGTCCTCAGCAACTCTGTAGGTCGATGCGTCAGGTTCTGGTACCTTTGGCACGACAAACAAGTATTCACCAGCTTCTGTGCGTCCTTCTGCAGGGTAGGCCAGAAATACCCGGCCAATAGCACTTTCCGGGCCAGCGTTCTTCCACCTGCGTGGTTGCCACAGCATCCCAAATGTATCTCCCGCAAGGCCTGATCTGCTTTTTCCATATTCAAGCATTTGAGCAGAGGTCTGGAGAAAGACTTTTTGTACAGTTGATCTCCAATCATAATATAAGAATGGGCCTGTATCCGGAGCATACGTGCCTCTTCTAAGTTGGTGGGTACAATTCCCTGCTGGAGGAAACTCATTATGGGCGCCCTCTAATCGATAACTCCTCCCAGGTTATTTTGCAAATCTATCTGAGCTATAAGGAAGGTCTGCGCTATAGATCTGTCAAGTACCCAAGTAGTCAGGGAGCTGGCCATTTTAGCTAGTTCATCTGCCCTTTCATTTTCAGACCTGGGAATCTTGGTGACTGTGACTTCTTTAAAATCTTTCCTCATCTTCTCATAGGCTTCCTTGTAAACTTGCATTTTTCGTTGTTTGCTTCAAAATGTCCGGTCACCTGCTGAGTTACTAGCTGCGAATCCGAGTATATTATGACTCTGCTTGCCCCCACATGTCGAGCTGCTTGCAAACCTGCTAATAGGGCTTCATACTCTGTCTCATTGTTGGTAGCTCTGAAATTTAGCCGTACAGCCAGCTGCATAATGTCTCCCTGCGGAGATATTAGAAGTGCACCTACACCACTTCCCCGATGAGTAGCTGATCCGTCTACATAAATTTTCCAGACCTCTTCCGAGTCTGCCTGATAAACTTCTGTCAAGAAATCCGCCAGAGCCTGTGCTTTGATCGCGGTTCGGGGCTGATACTGTATATCATATTCCCCTAGCTCGGTTGCCCATTTGATAAGCCGACCTGCTACCTCCACCTTGGTGAGAGCTCGACCCATGGTACTATTTGTCAGGACGGTGATGGGATGCGCCAAAAAATACGGTCGGAGGCGCCGGGCCATGAGAACAAGCCCGTAAACCAACTTTTCCAGGGCTGTGTACCGAGACTCAGCCCCCTTCAATAGATGACTGAAAAAATACACTGACCATTGTACACTGTCCTGCTCTTTCACTAGCACGGCCCCCGCGGCCTCGGGGGTGGCTGACAAGTAGACCCAAAGGGGTTCTCCCACAACAGGCTTAAACAACGATGGCAAAGACTCCAGGTATTGCTTTAGCTCCTCAAAGGCCTGTGTGCATTCTTCCGCCCACTGAAACTTGGCCGCTTTCCTGAGCACTTTGAAGAAGGGCGCTGCTCGATCCGCAGATCTGGAGATGAATCGAGACAGCGCTGTTATCCTGCCGACCAGCTTCTGTGTTTCCTTCAGATTCTGAGGGATCTGCATGTTCCGCAGTGCTTGAACCTTCTCAGGATTGGCTTCTATCCCTCTCTCAGTCACCAGGTAGCCCAGAAACTTCCCTCCTTTGGCCCTGAACAGACATTTCAAGGGATTCATCTTTACCCTATATTGCCTCAGAGTCCCACAGGTTTCTTCTACATCTTTTATTAGACTGGACGCTAGGGGGGACTTGATCAGGATGTCATCAACATAGACCTCTACGTTCCGCCCGATCTGACTCTGAAAGACTTTGTCCATCATCCTTTGGTAGGTAGCCCCAGCGTTCCTGAGTCCAAATGGCATGACTTGTAATGCCCGAAAATTCTCAAAACTATATTATAAATATTCTATGATTTTTCTGGAATTTTTAGATATTTTTTCGGAATTTTCCGAGTAGCGGAAGCAGCAAAAATAATTAGAACCGCAAAATAGCTTAGGCGGGAATCGAACCCGAAACCTCTCGGATCCGATAACTTTTAGTTAGCCTTAGTAACCGGTGAACCCAGCAGGGCCGTGCTGAAAGAAAGAGGAACCAATAAAATTTATATTAGAGTTGGGTGAATTAATTCCTAAATATAAATAGGAAATTAATTAAGTGAGGGATTATTTTCTTTGGATCGTGACTTCTCCTTTTCTCACCCTAGCCACGCCGCAACCCTCCTCCTCTTCTCCTTGTCTCGGCGCCAACCACCAGCCACCTAGGGTTCCACCCCTAGGGTCCTAAGGGTTCCTCCCGGTGACATCTAGGACACGAGGACGCTCTCCTTCGCGAAGGGAACGCTTAGACGCGAGAAGATCGTCGAGAAGTCGTCTCCACTGAAAATTCTAGCTGATAGAATTGTAAGGAAATTAGCGTACGAGGTAAGAAACCCCTCACCTGCAGTATAAGTAGCTTCCGTGTAGTTTTCTATGCATTAGTTTAGTTATATGCAAAAAATTTCGACACATAGGGTGTATTTAACCCTCCTCGCAGGTTTAGGGATTTAGTGAGTACCTTTAGATGGGTCGGACACGTCTTTCCCCCTTCAGTTGGAGGTTTAGATGCTGTTGGGTGCCTAAAGGTAGTCTCCCTAATAGAGAGGGGAGTTAAAGCACACTAGGTGTTCGATTAAATGACTAGCTTAGAAAAATGCAACTTAGGCATTTTTAATAGCTCAATAAATGCAATGGAAGCATTTAAAATAGCTTAGTTAGCCTTACTACAGCTTTCATGGGACTACGGTCCAATGGGTGGGCTCCCACAGTCGCCTCTGGGTTCAGACAACCTAGCTCTAGGTTCAGATAACCTAGAAACAGCAATTTAGAACAGTTTAGCTATATTCAGTATTTTACTTTTCAGTTGGCACTGTACCGGATTAGATATCCATTGGGTTGGACTCCCACAGTCGTCCCTAGGTTCAGATAACCTAGTAAACCCTACTAGATTCGGGACTTGCAAACCCGGGTTTAGTCAGGGATGCGCGCACAGTAAGTACAGTTGTCGGGCCCAACAGCACATGATTATTATTTTGATCTACTATGCTATTAGTTTTCAAAACTCATAAAATCAGTTATGTTAGTTGAGTTTGATTTCAGCTTCAGGTTAGCTTCAGTTAGCTTAGTTCTCTATTATTGTTCTATGTGATTAGCTTGCTATGCCATGTTTCAGCTTACATGTTCAGTTATTTCAGTTTATGCTTGCCACCATAGTATGCCATGCCAGTACATGTTTTCAAATAGCATTCTTTAAAAGCATGTTTGCATCGTTGCATGTTTTAGTGAGGTAGTTGGTTTCTTACTAAGCTTTAAGCTTACAGATTCTACTTTCCTTATACTGCAGATAAAGGTAAAGGGAAAATGGACTAGCAGAGGAAGCTGGAGTTCAATGCAAAGATGGTGTGTGTGGCAGGAACTGGAATAAAAGATTCTCAGGGGTTTTAGCAAGCTTAAATAGTTGAATTCTTAGTATTTCTTCTTTCATGCATTTTAGACCTTAGAATGTTTAAACCAGGGGAGATTTATTTAGTTTGTTAGTAATTATGTTAGAATGCTGGTTAATAGTTGATAGAATATATTCCAATTGATTTTAGAATTGTTGTGTGAGGTTTTGGCACGCCAGAGTGCTGAAATCAGAGTTTCAGTGCGAAATCAGAAACTCCGATCGATCCATGGATCGATCTGGGGTCCCCGATCGGTCCATGGATCGATTGAGGGCTGATTCCGCGAACAGAAGGCTTCTGGATCGATCAGCCGATCGATCCAGTCACATTCTGTCACGAACAGAAGGCCTCTGGATCGATCGGTCGATCGATCCAAGCTATTCCTCGTGAACAGAAAGGTTTTTGATCGATCATTGGATCGATTGACTTATGTTGGATCGATCAGCCGATCGACCCAAATAAAGTCCCGTGCACAGAAGCACGCTGGATCGATCACTGGATCGATCAGTCGATCGATCCAGATTATCACCCGAGCACAGTAGCAGTCTGGATCGATCCAACAGAGAGCCATCGACCTAGTTCAGTCTGGATCGATTGGGGAGTTCAGTTTCGACCAAGAAACTTAGAAGATCAGCTTCTAGTCCATAGGGGATGTGGGATACACCTTGTATCCTTTAGATTACACCCTTCAGCGCATGTAGAACCAAGAATAGTTAGCAGTTAGCAACTAAAATTTAAATTAGATCAGTTTTCCGCACAGTTAGCACAGCATAACTGTAGCGATCGGCCTTACAGCTTAGTTAGTAGAAGGCGGGTCGTTACAGAGTGGTATCAGAGCAGTGTTCCATACTTCCTACACACACATCAGCATTGAACCTGCAGCTTCCAAGTAAGAATACCTCTGCTTTATTTATGTTTCTTGCTTTCTTGTTATGGCTCATGTTTATAAATAATTGATGCATGTTAGTATGTGATAGTATATAACATGATAGCAGTAGTTATACAATTATAATTGTATTAGTTATGCATGTCCTGTCCTCCATGTCTTTAGAAATGGCACGAGGACGCCACTAGAAGGACACCAACCATCGAGCCCCGACGAGGCGGGGCATTCGGTGCCTCCCGAGACCTTACAAAGTTAGTGGCTCGATTCTGACAACTAGTCAACAAAGAGGAGATAGCCACCCTCGTGGCTAATCAGTGAGAATACCCCCACAGTCACCCGGAACCAAATCGGACGACTCTAGTGGTCTTAGAGGTTCCACAAGTCCAGCCTACCGGTAGTAGAGACAAGGAGAGAAGCCTATCTGATCCAGTGGCAGAGAGTCAAGCCAGAGAATTTCTCAGGCAGCAGTGAACCATGGGATGCATAAGCCTGGTTCAAAACACTGGAGAGTACGATGGAGCTTCTGGACTGGCCAGAACACGAGAAGGTGAAGTGCGCCTCCTTCTGTCTGACAGGAGATGCACGCGTGTGGTGGGAGAGAATCAGAGTGAAGCGCCCAGTAAATCAGATGACATGGGCAGACTTCGAGAAAGAATTCTTTGAGGAGTTCTTGTTGGTGCAACATCCCTCAGGTCAAGGTTGACCTAGTTGACCAAGCTTGAGTCTTGGTTTGGGTTTCGATGTTTGACAATGCAAGGTTGATTGAAGAAGAGTCAAGTAGGTCAAGGATGATCGGATACTTGACTGGGAAGTCCTAACTGGGATGTTAGGCAGGAGGGAAGTCCTAGTGAGTGAAGCTAGGCAGGAGGAAATCCTGGTGAGTGGAGCCAGGTGAAAGACCTAGTGAGTGAAGCTAGGCAATTGGGAAGTCCTAGTGAGTGAAGCTAGGCAGGAGGAAAATCCTGGTGAGTGAAGCCAGGTGAAAGACCTAGTGAGTGAAGCTAGGCAATTGGGAAAGTCCTGGTGAGTGAAGCCAGGCAAGAGAAATCCAGATGGGTCAAGGTTGACCAGACATCTGGTGAGAGTCCAAGTAGGTCAAAGGGATTGACCGGATACTTGGCACGAGGAAGAAAAGTCCAAGTAGGTCTTAGGGAGTGACCGGATACTTGGCAAGAAGAGAAAAGTCCAAGTGGGTCAAAGGGATTGACCAGACACTTGGTGAGAGAGTCCTGGCAGGTCAAGGGAGTGACCAGATGCTAGGCATGATATACCAATAGGTCAAGGTTGACCGAATGTTGGATTGAGAGGCTTGGGACTTGGTTTTGGGCAAAAACCAAGAGCTGGATCGATCAGTGGATCGATCCAGGAGCTGGATCGATCAGTGAATCGATCCAGGCCTTTCCCAGCGAACAGAGAGCCTCTGGATCGATCCGTGGATCGATCCAGAGGTCCCAATCGATCAGCCGATTGATTGGGACGCTGCTGGTTCGCGCGATAAGCGCTGGATCGATCCGTGGATTGATCCAGGCATTTTCTCCAGAGCACAGAGGCGCTCTGGATCGATCCGTGGATCGATCCAAAGCCTCCCCGATCGATTGGGAGTTTTCGAATCGATCGGGATCCGACCGTTGCGTCGTATTTGAGCTGCAGGCGTGCGATGGCTGCAGCATCTCTTCACTGATTCATCTCAGATCTTCACCAGCTTCTCCACAGCTCTTCTCAAGCTCGAGATTGCCAGTTCTTGAAGGCTCTTGGAGGTTCTTCCAAGTCAAGAGGCGGATCAACGCAAGAAGAAGAAACTAGGGTTAGGGTTTTTGCTCTCATTGTAAGCTTGTAAGCTTGTATTTCATTACCTTTCCCTTTCTTCTTGTATTGAGTCTTGTAGGGCTTCTCCGCCCTTGGTAGTTACCATAAAGGAGAGTTTTATTAGTGGAGGGTGTGTGTGTAGGTGTGGATCCTTGGACTAGTCACCTCTTGTGAGGTGGATACCAAGTAAACCAACCTTGTTAGCGTTGTATGCTTTTGTTTCTTATATTTCCGCTGCATACCATCAAAGAAACGAGCAACGCCAACGACGAGAGCGCGAAGAGCTATTCACCCCCCCCCCTCTAGATACTTTTCGGTCCCAACAAGTGGTATCAGAGCGAGACCGCTCTTCACCGGAATCATCGCCGGAAGGGTCAAGTATAACAAGAAGAGCTAGAGGGTGAAGAAGTTGAAGCAAAATTGTCAAAGTCAAAGAAATTCAAAAGCTCAACTTCTACAATGGAATTCCGAGATGGGCTCGGATTCGACACAAGGGTGGCTCCACCATACACTTCCACGAGCTTCGATTCTTGGAAATCAAGAATCGAAAATTTTCTTATGATGGAGTTAGAGCAATGGTTTGCTCTTATGGAAGGCTTCAAGACTCCAACAAACTCAAAGGGCAAAGTTCTCAAGAGGAGCAAGTGGAGCCAAGAGCAAGTCCAAAGGTGCGAGGCCAATGACAAAGTGACCAAGCTTTTGGTCAATTTATTGCCAAGCACCATCCTTTGTAAAATTGGAGAATTTGAAGATGCAAAGGAATTATGGAGTAAATTGGCCAAGCTTCATGAAGAGATCCCCTCCACTGTACAAGAGCAAGAAGAATCCAGAGAGGGTGACTCTTTGGAGCAAGACCAAGAGGAGGACTCCGAGGTTGAGAGATGCTCAATCTCCGAAGAAGAAGTCCAAGAAGAAGCTTCATCTTCAAGGGAGTGCAATGAAGAGAACAAGGAGGGAGCATACTCCTTGTTCCATGTACAAGATGATGAAGCCTCCACCTCTAGGATTGAGGGGGAGCAATCTTTGGTGACACCGGATCAAGAAGAAGGAGAAGCGTCTACATCCGGGTCAAGTGAAGAAGAAAAAGATGGTGCCACCTCCAAAATTCAAGAAATATCAAATGGAGGAGCAAGTGCCATCCCTACACAAGAAGGTATAAATATTTCAATTAAAAATAAAAATCATATAATCTGTTTTGAGTGTAGGGAAAGTGGGCACTACAAGAGCAAGTGTCCCAACTTGGCCAAGAAGAAGGGTCAAGTGACACAAAAGGGCAAGGAGAAGCCCAAGGAGACCACCCCCAGGACAAAGAAGAGCAAGGAGCACATTGTGTGCTTCTTGTGTCAACAAAAAGGGCATTACCGAAGTCAATGCCCCAAGGGGAAGAAGATGGTCAAGGCTCAAGGAGGCACTAGTCAAGGGGGAGCCTCCAAGGTAAATGTTCCTGTCTGGAAGCTGAGAAAACGAACCTGCCGGTGTGACGTGTCTGGAAGGTTGACCGCATCCCCATGACCCGGTTGATGATCTGTCCTCTACGTTGACCAGATCGTCAGAAGTCCTCCTCCGGTCAACTGTACCTGCATCCAGCGACCGGGTCGCCCCGGCCTCTGGTACCTCGGTGCTCGAGGCGAATCCCACAGATATATGAGTATCCAGATAATAACAGAATAGTAGTAAAATAAACAGATACCGAGTACGAGAACGTACCCTGGCCCAGGGGGGCGCCCTCGGATGGATGGATGAGCTGGTCGAGCTACTGATCAAGTCGTCGTGGCCCTGGATCCGGAAAGCGGCATGTAGGCCGAGACATAATGGCTCGTAGGCCGATACGCGGCACGCAGGCCGGATAACACAGATAGCTCGTAATCATAAGAGAGATGCACAGAGTAAAACCCAACAACTCGATGGCCGGAACAACCTCGGCTCGATGGCCGAACCCAATCTCGGCGCGACGGTCAGAATAAACAAACCTGAGTCCGCCGAATGGCGGTTGTCCCGTGGGTGACGACGGCTGCCCGGAGGTGTCGGTGGCTGCGGCAGGAGCTGCCGGGGGTGACGGCGCTAGACGCCGGAGGCGTCGGCTACCAGAGGCGTCGGCTGCCAGAGGCGGCTGTGGCCGGAGGCAGATCCCACTGTAGGGTGATGTCGGGGGCTGCCGGACGAAGCCCGCGCCGGAGGAGATTTCCGGCAAGAAGAGGAGCAATGCTCCTGTTCCGGTAGGTGACTACTGACAAAGGAGGAGGACACGAGGTGTCTTCCTCGCGGTGGTCTCTCGTGCCAAGGTCGTGACTGCCGACAAGAGGAGAGGGAGAGGAGAAGGCCGACGGCGGCAGCAGCAACAACGAACCTAGCGAGCCCCCCTATTCCCTCCTCATGGCGGCGGCGCTGGAATGAGAAGGCCGGAGTGATGGAGGGTAGAGGAGAGGAAGAAGGGAGCGCCGGCGGCTTCGTCGGCGCTAGCGGAGAGCTTGGGAAGGAGACAGCCTCTCCCTGGTGGCTGGCGGCGGAAAGGATCACCAAACCCCAGCCCCCTCAAACGCAAGCAAGTCCCCCCCCCTCTCTGCTGTGAACGGCGCTTCCCAAAAACCCCTCAGCCCTAGCAATCCTCAATCCCCAAAATGCCCCTGACCACTTCTCTATTTACCTCTCATGCCATAATTTACCTCCGGATCACAAGCCTCCCCCTCGAGTCTAGTCGAAGGAGGCGTGAGTCCGACTGACTGGACAGTCTATTGCAAAGAATTGAACCGCTATCGATGTCAAAGCTAAATCGCTGAACCAATAATATAATGTCGCTCGAGCGGTCGCTATAATAGTGGCGTCGTAGGAGATGGTAACGGTACCGAGCGGATCAAGTCGATAATCGGCCCGAGGCCGAGCGAACGACAAAACATCAAATGAGCGACAAAACAACAAGCGCATGACGAGTGCAAGCATAGCAGACCGAACAACACGCTGGACAACAGGTAGACCGAGCGGACGAGCGATGCCTAGTACGCGACCATGAAGATACCGACCGGATGATCGAAGTGCAATCGATCGGATGGATAGATGCTAGACGAACGATGTCGTGCGAGCGATCGAAATGACGCCGATCGGATGGATAGATGCCGGGCGGACGATACCGCGCGTGCGACCGATCGAAATGACGCCGATCGGATGGATAGATGTCGGGCGGACGATACCGCTCGTGCGACCGGAATGATGGCGATCGGTCGGATAAATGCCGGGCGGACGATACTGCGCGTGCGACCGGAATGATGTCGATCGGTCGGATAAATGCCGGGCGGACGATACCGCGCGTGCGACCGGAATGACGTCGATCGGTCGGATAAATGCCGGGCGGACGATACCGCGCGTGCGACCGGAATGATGTCGATCGGTCGGATAACTGCCGGGCGGACGATACCGCGCGTGCGACCGGAATGACGTCGATCGGTCGGATAAATGCCGGGCGGACGATACCGCGCGTGCGACCGGAATGATGTCGATCGGTCGGATAAATGTCGGCCGGATGATACCGCGCGTGCGACCGGAATGACGCCGATCGGAAGAATAGATACCTGGCCGCGCGTGCGACTGGAATGAGGTCGATCGATCGGATAAATGCCGGGCGGACGATACCGCGCGTGCGACCGGAATGATGTCGATCGGAAGAATAGATACCTGGCCGCGACGACTGCTCGACCCCGAACGGGGGAGATAGATGATCATGAATCTGGTCCGTGACCAGTGAAGGCCGCTCAACCCCGAACGGGGGATATAGATATATGATGTGCTGGTCCGCTGAACTGGTCCGAAACCGGTGATGATCGCTCGTATATAATCCTCCCTGCCGATCGGCTCGGGGGTCTTCGCCATCGAGCCCCTGGCTCATATATAATCCTCCCGGCTGCTCGGCACGGGGGTCTTCGCCATCGAGCCCCTGGCTCGTATATAATCCTCCCGGCTGCTCGGCGCGGGGGTCTTCCATTTGGTTCTGAATGCTGGCCGCTCGGGAAGTCGTATGTAGAAGAAGAACTCCTTCCAGTGCTTGTTAGAGGTCGGCATATTATCAAAAAATTTAAAGCCTATTCTACTTTAGAAAATGAAAGTGCCCGGCTCGGATTGTTTGGGGTAGAAGAAGAAGTGGAATATTTTGGGGTCAAGTGGGATACTGTGCAGCTTAAAGAGGACAACCACCCCGCTCAGCAACCTAAAGGAGTTCGGCACAAGTTGGCCGAGCGGGATGCGGAAATAATTACAAACCTCCAAAATAAAGGGATGGGTAGGAAATCTAAGGCCGCCCTGAAATTGGTCTAAAAAAAAGCAAATGGTGCCGATCGGCGGGTTATGAGGCCGATCGGACGGGTCGGCTATAATTATTTCATGGTTATCAGGGATCCCATACGTCCGAACAAGACGCCGAGCGCCCTCTTCATCAAACCGACTCTCCATGGTCATATACCAAGGGCCATGAACACCAAAAGCGGGCTCAGAGGAGCTTGCCATCTCGGAGAAGCAATAAGATGGAAAGAAACCAGAGGAACGGGAACGAAAGAGGCAAAACGACTGGGGAGGACCTTGTAAACGAAGGGAGAAGACTCACTGAGAAGGAAACGGGCGGAAAAGATCACCGGTGGGATGGTAGCCGCCGAAAAATAGGAACCGGATCGTCGGAGGTCGCAGCAGAAGAAGAGGCGGAAGGACAACGCACAAGCAAGTATGCGGCGAAGGAAGTAGACGGAGGCTTTATACGGCCGAGGCTGGTCGGCCTCCACCGTCGGATGCAGGTCACGAGAGACGAGGTCATCATCTAACCGTCCATTTCAAAGTAATCGGCGTCCCATCGTACGGATCATCACCGCCACGCAAGAAGAGCCACGTGGCGCTGTCACCAGGCGCAATTAAGGCGCCCATACCACGCATGCTTCGGTTTAATGAAGAGGATTTGCGTGATTTTCGAGAAGATTTAGACAAGCAAACATCCACGTTGAGCGACAAGACCACCAAAACGAAGAGCCGAGCGGCTGAATTTGGCAGAAGGGCCGAACGGCCCCAGGGATATTATAAGCGACGGAAAGGCGGCGACCGCCCGCTCGGACACACAGTCCAGTCAGTCGGACTCACTGCCTCCTTCGACTAGACTTGAAGGGAAGGCAAGTGATCCGGCGGTAAGAATGGGGGATCCACTTCCTGAAGGGTCTCAGCTTGAGGACAGATGGAGGGCTAAGCGGTTAATGGCCGCGCCGAGCAGCTGAGTAGGTCCGAGCGGAACCAAAGATAACCCAGTCATGGGCTGGGGTTTCCGACGCCAAGGCGGGAGAACCGAATGGCCGAGCGGGGCGTCTGCCCGGCTGGGACCGAAGGGCCGAGCGGGTGGTCCGTTCGGCCAGGACAAGGGCGAGGGTACGAAGGTTAGCCGAGCGGCCTATCCGTTCGGCTCAGAATATGGTATGTCAGCAAAGGCATGTCTGATGATTATGCCGTACACAAGAGTGCACGATGGAGGATCTCGCCGTCACATCACGGAGAGGTTGATACAGTAGCGGTATGGCCTTATGGACGTCTTTCTGACAGACCCATATTTGGGCATAGTCCCTCTGACAAGCCCATACTGGGTATGGGTTGAGGACACGTGTGTGTGCCTCGGTATATGTACATTAGTCTCCTCAGAAGTCTATATAAGGCCTCCACTTCTTCAACCGGAGGTACACGAGTCTTCTGCTTCTAAGCCACTTCATCTATTTCCTCGCCTGACTTGAGCGTCGGAGGGCCGTCGCCGGGACACCCCTCCCGGCTCGGTTTTGTTGCAGGTTCGCCGGAGCACCTGAGGATCTAGTAAGGGAGCGCCACATCCCCAGCGTTCGTTGACCCCTGGTTCGGACAGGATCAGTAAAGAAGAAGGTAACATTTATTGAGTCTACCCCTTTACGTTATGGTAAAAAGCATGATAGTTCTAATTTTTATCATTTTAATGCAATTTACCATAAGAATAGAAAGCATGAGGGCATTAAGGAAAAGCATGTGGCCCTACATGCCAAGACTACCCAACCTAAGGTTAGGAAGGTAGATAGACATTTGGGCAAAAACACTAAGGATAATAGATACAAGCCCAAGAATAAAAATGCTCATGGATCAAATGAAAAATCCAATGCTAAGGACTTAGTGAGGGAAAATCAAGTCTTGAGGTCAAGACTTGATAAATTAGAAAAGACCCTAAAAAGATTGGAAAATATCCTATTAGGGCAAAATGAGCATAACCTAGGTTTAGGGGTACAAAAGCCATCAAACGACCATAGGAGTTTGGGATACAAACCCAAAGCAAAAAAGGATGTGCCTAGTTATCATAGGGTTCCATACAGTTATGGAACAAACCCTAAGTCTAGAGGTCAAGTCAAAAATACTAGAGAGGTCATCCCTAAGAGTATTTTTGCCACCAATGTGACTAAGACTTCCAAGAAGTCTAAGAAAGTCACTAACAAGGCCACGAGGGAAGATATCCCTAGAGTTGACCTAGAAATTGTGGCTAAGGCTTTTAAGAATCCTAACAAGGTCACTAAGAAGGTATCTAGGAAAGTCATCCCTAGTGAGTACCTAGAGCATCCAAGGAGCACCAATAGGTGTTGGGTTCCTAGGAGCATCTTCTCTACCCCATAGATGGGTTAGAGAGTGTCAACTCCGATTAGAAGGGTAGTTAACCCAACTTTGAGGAAATTGACACTCAAGGAGCATTTTCAAGGTTTTTGTTAACCTTTGAAAATGAAATGGAATTATTGTTTACTCCTTGAAAGAGTAAAATGTGCCTAATGGTGGAAATTTTGATTTTATCTTAAATGGCATAAATTGGGAAAACCTAGAGAAATACCAAGTTGAGATTTGGGTATTTTCTTAGAAATTTAAGGCAATCCGGGCCTTGATTTATGTGATTACTCTTGAGGAAAAATGGAATATGCCAACATTTGAGGATATGCTTAATTTTTAAGTGGCATAAACAAATCAAGAGAAATAGAAATGTCAATTTAGGTTTTGGCATTTCTTTGAAGTACTTAGGGCAATCTAGGTTTAACGTTTTAAGTTAAAACAAGTGGTATATTTTGAGTTAGCTAAGTGGTTAAGGATACTTAAAAAGGTAATCTAGGTATATTTTATTTATGCTAAACCTTGCCATGATTGTTTGCCCATCATATGCCATGACATCATGTCTATTTTTGCATTCATGTTTTATTATGAAAAATGCAAAAATACCATGTCATGACATTCATACATCATGTAGTTATAGGATATTTTCTTTTGAACATTATTTCCTTTTGATGTATGCCATAACATTATCATGCATTGTGTTTAATTCCTTAAAAGCAAGGACAAATGGCATTTATCAACAAGTGTTTTCAACAAGTGTTGTCAACAAGTGGTATTAATAAGTAACATCCTAAGTGGATGTTCAATATCCACAAAATACCTAGATAGATATGCATGTTCCATAGATTAGGGCAAAACCAAAATTTACATCTCACAAAGACCTATAAGATGACTTGTATGTGTTTTGTGCACAATAGATACAAGTGAGCTGTTAGGATGATGAACAAAACTCAACATGTTGATTTAGTGCATTTCTTTGAGTTTTAAGTTCATCAAAACACATAGTTATGTGTTTTCCCATCATTGGGAAAGCTAATGTACAAGTTGCATTAAGCCCAAGGAATGTGATGGGATATTGGCTTTGAAAATGTTTTTAAATTAATTTTGGAAAACCTTGGTGAAGGCTATCTTTTGATAGTAATCACCATTGAATAGTTAGACACAAACTTAAAGAAAACATTAAAGTTTTTGCAAGTTCTCAAGTTTGTGTCAATAATTGAAAATATGATGTATTTTCATAGAAAACTATTTTTCCATGATAAATTATACCCTAAATAATGTCTACACGAAATTTCATGATTTTTGGATTTTTGTAGAATTTTCTAGGGGTTTCTGAAGTTGGCTGATTTTGAAATTCAGCAACTATCAGAGCTCCGAACGATCCATGGATCGATTGGAGTGCCTCAATCGATCAGCCGATCGATTGAGAAGACATTTCTCGCGAACAGAAGTTCGCTGGATCGATCAGCCGATCGATCCAAGAAGACTGAATCGATCAGTGGATCGATTCAGCAGGGTTCAATTGATCGGAACCCAACTCCAATCGATTGAAGATGAACCTTGGAAGGTGGTTAACCTTCCGTTAAGAACATGCTCAAGGTCGAGCGTTTGAACTTTAATGGGGAGTTGATATCCTCATTGTTCAAGTGGTTTCAAGTGAATAATGCTCAAGGATGGGCATTTGCCTACATTGGGGGAGAATGTAGGGTCAAGGATAATGAAGGGTATGGGACCTTCATTATCGTTGATCCGGTAGTAAGAGTGGGCCCCCCCTTTCTTGCAAAGTCAACGCCAAGGGGAAGTCACCGGAACAGCCGCCCACCCAGAGGAGAGTGTGGTCCGACCGGACGAATGGCCGTAGACGGCCGGTCCGATTGGACTGCCGGCCGGCCGATGGAATCGAGTACCCGGAGGGGCCCGGCCGGCTCGCACTTGTAGTTGGGAGGCACCCTGTCAAATCGGGGTTCCGACGCTCAGTTAAAAAGGTCATGGACCGAGCTGACCTTTTGACCGACCGCAGTCATAAAGCACCCCTGTTTGTTAGTCTCCACAAAGCACAAGTAAACCACTGCGGATGTCCGGTCGGATGTTTAGGTATCTGTCCGCTCGGACTACAAGTTTGGAGCAAAGGAAAAGGCCAGAGGATTTCTTTCTTTGACAACCTGTAGGTTTCACGTGTGTGCCATGCTCCAAATCTTGTGACAGGGGATTCTGCTGTCCCATCGAGGGCATGCTTTGACTGTAGCGATATGGGTCAGGTAAACTTTCTGACAGCCGCGTACCTAGGAAAGGACAGGTAAGCTTTCTGATAGCCGCATACCTAGGATAGGACAGAGGACACTTATGCACCTTGGTACGCGTGCCCAAACCTTTCACAGCTCTATATAAAGAACCTCAGGTTTCATCGACAAAGGATTCTGGTACGTACTCTGAGACTTCTGGAGCCACCTTGTTCATCGTGATTTACCTGACTTGAGCGTCGGAGGGTTGTCGCTGGGAATCCCCTTCCCGGCTCGACTTCTGTGCAGGATAGCCGGAGCATCTCAACACTAGTTGGAGATCTACATCAGCGAGCCTTGGAGCGCCACGTGCCCAGCATCTGTTGACTTCTGGTTCGGACAGGATCAAATTGGCGCCGTCTGTGGGAACGCTCCTGCATCCGATCGAAGACAATGGACGAGGCTGGACGACAACACACGGTGACGCTTTCAACAGAAGAACTCGACGCCCTGGTCGAGATAAGGGCCGCCAAACTCATAGAGCAAAAACAAAAAGCATCCGCCGAGCGGGCGGAGCAGCAAGCAACATCTGCGTCTCATGGCCGAGCGGAAGCACCTCAAGCCACCGTCGCATTTCACCGAGCCTTGTTTCGCACTCCTGAAGCTGCACCAGCTCGAAGAGATAGAGGCTCCTCTTCAGATGAAATGCCAAGGCGGGATGACAGAAAAGGGAAAGCCCCCCGGGCAAACTCATCTCCCGAGCGGACCAATCGCCAATTCTCGGAAGATATTTTACGAGACCCTCTGCCCAAGCACTACGTGCCTCCGACGATCGGCGAATACAATGGAACAACGGACCCGGATGATCATCTGGGTAAGTTCGATAATACAGCCACGCTCCATCAGTACACAGATGGAGTAAAGTGTAGAGTTTTCCTTACCACCCTCTCGGGATCGGCTCAACGGTGGTTTCGAAGGTTGCCGGACGGATCCATCACGAGCTTCAAGGAATTCCGAACGGCCTTCCTCCACCACTTCGCCAGTAGTCGGCGCTATCAAAAGACAAGTGTCAGCTTGTTTGCCATCAAGCAAGAGCCGAAAGAATCGCTTCGAGGCTATATTCAGCGATTCAACCAAGTGGCGATGGATATCCCAACGGCCACATCGGAGACGATGATGAATGCCTTCACGCAAGGCCTTGTGGATGGGGACTTCTTCCGGTCGCTCATCCGAAAGCCGCCCCGAGATTATGATCACATGCTACATCGGGCCAACGAATATATAAATGTGGAAGAAGCGCAAGCCGCTCGGAAAAAGGAAACTCCAGCCGAGCGCGCACCTGTTCATGCCGAGCGGAAACAGCACACCGCTCAGCAGCCACCCAGAGGACCGAGGGCCGAAGCAATTCGATCCCCTCACGTCAGATCGCACGTACAAGAAGTGGCAGCCGCTCGGCCCAAGCCAAAGAAGAGGTGGACCCCTATGTTCTGCAAATTCCACCAAACGGATACGCACAACACGAGGGATTGCCGAAGCCTTCCCTTTGTGTCCAATCCTGTTCCCCGGAGAGCCGAACGACGGTCTCCTCCCCTCGACAGGAGGCAAAGGACCCAGGAAGCCGACCGGACCCGCATAGAGAGGTGACATCACCAGACGTCCGATCGGCATAGATCCCCAAGACAGGAGAGTCGCCGGACGTCCAGAGAACGGTCCCGACCGTCCGCTCGGGAGGAGGAAAATAGGAGCAATACTTCCAGGGGCGAGATCAACGTTATTGCTGGCGGACCGACCGGAGGAGATTCCAACCGAGCACGAAAGGCGGCCGTCCGGCAGCTGCAGATCCACACGGTCGGCTGTAGCCAAGAGCGGGCAAGCGGACCGGAAATCACTTTCGGACCCGAGGACTTAGAAGGAGTAGAAGTGCCCCACGACGACGCGCTGCTCATTAAAGCGGTAATAGCAAATTACACCATTCACCGCGTATTTGTTGACACAGGGAGCTCGGTCAACATCATATTCAAGAAGGCGTTCGATCAGCTGCAAATTGATCGAGCCGAGCTGCTGCCCATGACTACCCCGCTCTACGGGTTTACGGGCAACGAAGTTCAGCCGGTCGGACAAATCCGGCTGGCCACCTCACTGGGGGAAGAGCCGCTCAGGAGGACCAGGACAATAAACTTCGTGGTGGTCGACTCTCCATCATCCTACAATGTCATTCTGGGACGACCGGCGCTCGGCGAATTCCGAGCGGTTGTTTCAACCTTCCACCAGAAGATAAAGTTCCCCGTGGAAGACAAAGTAGGAGAAGTGCGTGGAGATCAACTAGCAGCTCGGCGATGCTATATAGAGATGATCCGAGCAGAAGCTTCTTCCGCTCGGAAGGCCCCCCGAATCGAGGTACACGCCATAACCGAGAAACCTCCTGCTTTAATTTATGATGAAAAGGAGGAAGTTCAGATCCATCCGACCCGATCGGAGGCCACCACTTTCATCGCCTCGGATCTAGAGGAAAAACAGAAGAAGAAGCTGATCCAATGCCTCCAGCAAAATCATGATGTCTTTGTTTGGTCGACACACGAGTTGCCCGGAATTTCGCCGAGCCTAGCGCAGCATGAGTTGCATGTCCGACCTGACGCTCGGCCAGTGAAGCAGAAAAAAAGAGATTTTAGCGCCGAGCAGAATGCCATAATCCGGGCGGAAGTAGAGAAACTTCTGGAGGCCGGCCACATACGCGAGGTGCAGTTCCCGAGCTGGCTAGCCAACGTGGTATTGGTCTCCAAGCCGGGCGGTAAGTGGAGAGTTTGCATTGACTTTCGGGACTTAAACAAAGCATGTCCCAAAGATTTTTATCCTCTGCCCCGGATAGATCAGGTGGTGGACTCTACGGTCGGCTGTGAATTAATTTGCATGCTCGACGCCTACCAGGGCTATCACCAGGTACCGCTCGCCCGCGAAGATCAGGAAAAGGTTAGCTTCGTGACTGCCGACGGCACTTACTGTTACAACGTGATGCCGTTCGGATTGAAGAATGCCGGGGCCACCTATCAACGCTTGATGAACAAAGTGTTCAGGGAGCAGATAGGGCGGAATCTGGAAGTTTATGTGGACGACATTCTTATTAAATCCGTCCTAGCGGCAGATCTCTTTAAAGACATGGAAGAGACATTCCGAACGCTGCGCAAATACGGAGTCAAGCTGAATCCCCAGAAGTGCCTGTTCGGAGCAAAGGGAGGACGTTTCTTGGGATACGTAGTGACCGAGCGGGGAATCGAAGCCAACCCCGGCAAGGTGAAAGCTCTGCATGACATGCTTCCTCCCAGAAACACAAGGGAAGTACAACGGTTGACCGGTCGGATAACTGCTTTGTCCAGATTCATCTCCAAAACTGCCGACCGGAGCCTGCCATTCTTCAAGATCCTGCGCAAGGCTACTAAGTTCCAGTGGAACGAAGAGTGTGACCGAGCATTTGAAGAGTTGAAAACATATCTGAATTCTCTGCCTATACTTGTCAAGCCGATCGGGGGTGAGTCACTTTATATGTATCTATCGTCAACTGAGCATGCTGTAGGCTCAGCACTTGTGAGGGCGAACAGTGAGCAACCGGTGTATTTTCTGAGCCATATTTTGAAAGATGCTGAATCTCGCTACACCGGGCTCGAGAAGTTGGCCTTTGCTTTGGTTCTAGCCGCTCGGCGCCTTCGACCGTATTTCTTGGCTCACACAATCATTGTCCGGACGAACAGTCCACTCGGAAGAGTCCTGTTGAATCCAGAAGCGTCCGGACGGCTTATCAAGTGGACGACAGAATTAAGCGAGTTTGACATCCAGTACCAGCCCCGCTCGGTGATTAAAGCCCAATCCTTGGCTGATTTTGTGACCGAAGTGCAGAGGCCAGAGCCGGAAGCTCTGTGGAGGATATATGTGGATGGGTCTTCCACTCGACTCGGAAGCGGGATTGGGATATTGCTTATCTCACCGCAAGAACAGATGCACCTATCCGTCCGGCTGGACTACAAGGCCACCAACAATGAGGCAGAGTATGAGGCCCTTATAGCCGGATTACAGGCAGCACGGCATGTGGGAGCTGGTCGGGTGACTCTCTATTCGGATTCACAGTTGGCCGCTCAGCAACTTTCCGGCACCTTTGAAATCAACTGTGTTCGGCTTAAACTCTACGCTGAGGCCTTTGAAAAACTCAAAGCTACTTTCCGAGAAGTGCTTATTCAGAAGATTCCCCGAACGGAGAACCAGGCGGCCGATGAGTTGGCCAAACTCGCGAGCTCAATAACGCCGGTTGCCATTCAGCAGCCAATTGAAAAAACGCTGATGGTGGCGCATGTCGACCGGATGCAAGGCCTCGCGTTTCCAAGTGACTGGAGGACACCTATTATAGAATTCCTCCGTTCGGGCACCACATCATCCGATGAATATGCAGCCCGGCTCCTCAGAAGAAGAGCCGGTCGGTTTACTCATCGGAGATCAGCTTTACAAGAAAGCTTTCTCGCGTCCTCTGCTAAAATGTGTAAGCTCAGCTTACATCCTCCGGAAGTACATCAAGGATCATGTGGAGGTCATCCGGGCGACCTCGTTAGCCAAGAAGATCCTCTTGGCGGGTACTTTTGGCTAACTTTACAAGCGGATGCCGCTGGACGGTATCTACATGCCTTTCATGCGAGGTATCACAACTTCTCCCACCGACCGGCAGAGGAGATGAAGGCATCAACCATCTCATGTCCGTTCGAATGGGGGAATGGATATTGTGGGTCCATTTCCGATGGCGGCAGGAAATTTTACTAGTGGCGGTAGACTATTTCTCCAAGTGGGTGGAGGCCGGCAAGATCATCGAGCAAATGGTTAAAAATTCATCCGCAGACATCATTTGTTTCGGCATCCCTCGCCAACGGTGTCCGAAACAGCGGCGGTTCACAGGAAGATGTTGGAGGATTGGTGCCAAAGCTACGGCATTGAGCAACATTTCACGTCGCGGGCCTATCCTCGAGCAACAGCGGTCAAGTCGCCAACCGGAAATTCTTCAGATTCTGCGCTCGGCTCGACCATTTGGGAGGAGTTGGCGGATGAAGTGCCGAGCGTCTTGTGGGCTATCCGAACGACGCCAAAAGAAGGGACGAGAGTCACACCGTTCCATTTGGTATATGGCGGTGAGGCTGTCATACCGGTCGAAGTCGCGAGTCAGCCGGATCCGGAACTATGATGATGACAACACCGAACGAAGAAATATGGAGCTGGACTTGGTAGAAGAGGAGAGGGCAAAGGCGTCCGTTCGGCTTATGGCGTACCGTCAGCGGATGAAGCAAAACTACAACCGGCGCGTAATTCCCAGATCGTTCCAAGTCGGCGATCTTGTCTGGAAGAAAGTCAAGCCGGTCGGCGACGTCAGCAAGGCGCCATGGGCGAGCCCTTTCAAAATCATCAACTCCGCTCGGCGCGTATTATCGGAGGACGAGGACGGCGGCTAGATAGGCCGTGGAGCGCACCTCCACCTTACAGGGCGGGGTGAAAGGTGTATCACTGTAAATCACCGTGTATTTCATTTTTCGACTAAATACTTGAAATGCAGAGATGAAAAGTCAAAGGAGCGAATATAAGGCATTATCATCGAAGGCCCCCGAGCCGATCGGCCGGGAGGTTTATGTGGTTAAGACTTGTAAGCAAATAACCCGTGCCGTTCGGCCGGAAGTAAATTGGTCGAGCCAAACGCTTGAAGCACGAAGGCCCCGCGCCGTTCGGCCGGAGGTAAATGGGTCGAGCCAAACGCTCGAAGATCGAAGGCCCCGTGCCATTCGGACGGAGGTATATTATCCGAGCCAAAATACTCGATGAAGTAGATCCTGAGCCGTGCGGCCAGGAAGGCATTATCCAAGCTGGGGGAAAGGCAAAGAGCTACGCCGAACGGAAGTGTCAAAATTAGCCTTGACGGCCGTCTAGCCCAGACGTTAAACCGTAGAGCCGCGCCGACCGGCTATAAATATCCGCGCTGACTAGCACCGTCGTTAAAGATCAAGAGACGAGCCGGCGTCTATAAACCCTCCGAGCGGAAGACCGACGAGCACCGTCGTTAAAGATCAAGAGACGAGCCGGCGTCTATAAACCCTCCGAGCGGAAGACCGACGAGCACCGTCGTTAAAGATCAAGAGACGAGCCGGCGTCTATAAACCCTCCGAGCGGAAGACCGACGAGCACCGTCGTTAAAGATCAAGAGACGAGCCGGCGTCTATAAACCCTCCGAGCGGAAGACCGACGAGCACCGTCAAAGATCAAGAGACGAGCCGGCGTCCATAAATAATCCGAGCAGGCCAACCGTCGAGCTCCGAGGTTGAACATCGAGAGGTTCGGATCGTCTCATAACCAGCGATTATTGGTAGCAACACAGAATTATGTGCGGCCGAACGGAAGAGCTGGAGAAAATACTCCAGCGATTCTCCAAAGGTGTGATGTGACAGGAGATGAGCGCACAGCACAAGTGTTAGCAAGGGGACAATACAAGAAGATAAAATACACTAAAGGAAAGCATTTCATTAAAATTAAAACCTTAGGCCGAGTGGCCTAAATACAAAAGGGTTCATGATCAGCCGAGCGGCTAAATTACAAGAATTACTCGATGTAGTCGTAGAGGTCCCTCGGAATGTTGCTCAGAAGCTCCACCTGATCGCCGCCCGGAATATTGGTGGACTCCGGAAGAAGGCCCTTCGACTTCAGATAGGTCATAGTAGCCGTAATTGCCAAGTCGAAAGCCGAGTACATCCGCTCGCAAATTTTCTCCGAGAAATCGGGCGATCGGATGTGGCTTTGTCGGAGAGCGGCGACTCGGCTCGGCATCCCGGTATTCTTTGAAGGTTGCCTGGGAGCTTGTGAGGGCCTCATTCGTCGATCTTGATCGCTTCGCCCGAGCGGCTCGCCTTCTCCCGATCGAGCCGCCCGCCGCCTCTTTATCTTCGACTCCAGCCCCGGCCTCACGTTTTCTTCTCGTTGGAGATGGTGTGTTCTTCCAAGTGGTGGCCGAGTTATCTTTGTGTCAAGCGACTTGACCTGTCGCTCGGACTCGGCTAGGGCGTGGGCCTGGTCAGCTGTTCTTCCCGCACCAACAGATTTGAGCTTTCTCTCCACTCGGAGTAGGAAGGTCCTTGGGAGCCGCTCGGACCACTGCCGCCGATTGCCTTATCTCCTCGTCCGCCATAGCCAGACGGTGAAATCTGCTATCTCTTCCACCCACCTCTGAAACGAGAAGGCGCAGTTGTTAGAAGCCGAGCGGAAATATTTTAGGCAAAACAAAACAAAAAACAACGAAGAACTTACCGTAGCCGCTTGCATGTGGCTAAGTTCGGAGAGGGATCATTGCTACGTGCGCCCGAGCGTCGGCCCACATCTCGGCGAGGGCCCTTTCAAAGTAATGGTGTGCTCGGGCACGGTGGGCGGTCGGCCGGTAGCAACTCTTGATCGGAAGATGAAGAGTAACCAGACGCGGTCGGCGTGACCGTGATCGCCCGGATCAAGTCGCGCAGAAGACCGCGAATGGATGGTCGAACGTTGGGAGCGAGCGGGGAGAGTGTCGGAGTGGTTTCAACCGAGTGGCCTCGGCCGGGCGGTCACTCGTCCAGTCGGCGTCCCGGACGAAATGGTCTCGCCACAGGCGCCTTCCCTTCGCAATGAGGCGGCCCGAGGGTTGGACCCGGAGGTAGCCGAGCGAGGGGTCTCCACTCGGCGTCTCTTTGCAAGGGTCGATCCTCCTCCCGAGCGGACCCTTCCTGGGGCCGTTGGTTCCCCGGAGGGTAGCTCACCGTCCACCGCTGAGAGGCTCGAGCCCGATTCACTGGTGCCGCTTTCTCCTTCGTGAGAACCGACCGGTGAATACCCGGCCTTCATTTCTTTGGTGCCACGGCCTCTACTTCCGCTTTCTCTTTAGAACCGGCCATCACGAGTCCATGACGATGTCACCGGTGCAGGAAGAGAAAAGAAATCGCTTAGCAATTAAAGCAAGTGCAAAGTTCTTACTGAAGCCGGTCGGAAGTGGGGTCCGTATAGGACTCAGCCCAAAAATGTACATCACTCCCTCGTGAAGAAGCTTGTTGATGTCAAGCCGTAGACCGGCTAGTACATTTACGGCGTGAAGATAGTCCGGTCGGGTCTTGAATTTCTTCAGTTCGGGAGGGGGAGGTAGACTGACTTGCCACTGGGTCGGAAAGTTTGGCTGACTGGGCATGCGGAGGTAGAAATAATAGTCCTTCCAATGTTTATTGGAAGTGGGTAGTTAGAAGACCAGACCGGGCCGAGCTTGGAACATAAAGGTGCCCGGCTCGGCTTGCTTAGGATAATAGAAGTAAAAGAAGACCTCCGGTCGGAGGGGGATGTTGTGAATCTTAAACAAAACGACAACGCCGCAGAGCAGACGAAAGGTATTTGGTACTAAACTGCCGAGCGGCACGCTAAAATAGTTACAGACGTCTACTATAAAAGGATGTACGGGGAACCGCAGACCGGCGATGAATTGGTCGCGAAAGACACAGAAACCGCCGCGCGGTGGTCTGTGAGGCCGAGCGGCAGGACCAGCTAGGCGAACTTCGATATCCTCGGGGATTTCGAAATTGTCAGCCAAAATATCAAAATCCCGTTGTTCGAAACGAGATCGCATGGTAGTATACCATGGGCCTAAAGATTGTTCTTCGGGATGAGAAGAACTGGCCATGATCGGGACAGAAGAAATCAAAAAGGAAGTTTCAAAGACGAGGAAATGGAGTTTCAAAAACTAGAGCAGAAGTGCGAATTAGATATCGGAAAGGAAAAAGGAGAGATCTAAAACCTTACTGGGGGAAGAGGGATCGAAGAAAGGCGCCGGATAGCGTCAAAGGGCAGAAGCGAGATCGCCGGAGCTCCAGAGCGCAGAAAGTAACAATAGAGGTGAAGGAGGCGTGTGAAGGTGAGGAGGAAATGAAGAATTTATAGGGTGAGGGCCGGGCGGCCTCCACCGTCGGATCCAGGTCACGGGAATCAATGCATACATCTAGCCGTTTATTTCGAATTGCTTCGGTCACATCAAAATATCATGCAACCGCCTCCGTACTCTGATGGCATTGCTCCACGTGGCAGTCAATCATTCGGAGCATTTAATGAAGGTATGATCGACATTGATGTCGAAGATTGGCGCAGAACGCGAGGAGATCCGGCGAAAGCCATCATTGATTCATTCAAGGATATCTCTGCCGCTGACCGGGCGGAGAGTATTAGCATGGAAGAGCCGTTCGGCTAGACTCACAGTCCAGTCAGTCGGACTATGCGCCTCCTTCGACTAGACTTGAAGGGAAGGCAAGTGATCCGGTAGTAAGAGTGGGCCCCCCCTTTTCTTGCAAAGTCAACGCCAAGTGGAAGTCACCGGAACAGCCGCCCACCCAGAGGAGAGTGTGGTCCGACCGGACGGACGGCCGTAGACGGCCGGTCCGATTGGACTGCCGGCCGGCCGATGGAATCGAGTACCCGGAGGGGTCCGGCCGGCTCGCACTTATAGTTGGGAGGCACCCTGTCAAATCGGGGTTCCGACGCTCAGTTAAAAAGGTCATGGACCGAGCTGACCTTTTGACCGACCGCAGTCATAAAGCACCCCTGTTTGTTAGTCTCCACAAAGCACAAGTAAACCACTGCGGATGTCCGGTCGGATGTTTAGGTATCTGTCCGCTCGGACTACAAGTTTGGAGCAAAGGAAAAGGCCAGAGGATTTTTTTCTTTGACAACCTGTAGGTTTCACGTGTGTGCCATGCTCCAAATCTTGTGACAGGGGATTCTGCTGTCCCATCGAGGGCATGCTTTGACTGTAGCGATATGGGTCAGGTAAACTTTCTGACAGCCGCGTACCTAGGAAAGGACAGATAAGCTTTCTGACAGCCGCATACCTAGGATAGGACAGAGGACACTTATGCACCTTGGTACGCGTGCCCAAACCTTTCACAGCTCTATATAAAGAACCTCATGTTTCATCGACAAAGGATTCTGGTACGTACTCTGAGACTTCTGGAGCCACCTTGTTCATCGTGATTTACCTGACTTGAGCGTCGGAGGGTCGTCGCTGGGAATCCCCTTCCCGGCTCGACTTCTGTGCAGGATAGCCGGAGCATCTCGACACTAGTTGGAGATCTACATCAGCGAGCCTTGGAGCGCCACGTGCCCAGCGTCTGTTGACTTCTGGTTCGGACAGGATCAATCGTGTTGATCACAACGAGTGAAGTTGTGAACAACGATGAGCAACTCTTCAGGGGGAGAGTTTTCAACAAGTGAATTTGTTGATGTGTGCCCAAAAATGGGGCATGGTTTGATGTGTGCCAATAGGGGGAGAATGAAAGGGAGTAAGTTAGGCTTTTAACACCTTGAGGGAGTTTGCCCTCTTAGGGGGAGAATGAAGGGCTTAACTTATGTATTCATTACCTAATGGCATGAAGAAGGTTTAGGCTATGGGATTAGCCTAACTTACATGTGGTATTGTAAGTGATAGTGTTGGTATTGTCAAACATCAAAAAGGGGGAGATTGTTGGTGCAACATCCCTCAGGTCAAGGTTGACGTAGTTGACCAAGCTTGAGTCTTGGTTTGGGTTTCGATGTTTGACAATGCAAGGTTGATTGAAGAAGAGTCAAGTAGGTCAAGGATGACCGGATACTTGACTGGGAAGTCCTAACTGGGATGTTAGGCAGGAGGGAAGTCCTAGTGAGTGAAGCTAGGCAGGAGGAAATCCTGGTGAGTGGAGCCAGGTGAAAGACCTAGTGAGTGAAGCTAAGCAATTGGGAAGTCCTAGTGAGTGAAGCTAGGCAGGAGGAAAATCCTGGTGAGTGAAGCCAGGTGAAAGACCTAGTGAGTGAAGCTAGGCAATTGGGAAAGTCCTGGTGAGTGAAGCCAGGCAAGAGAAATCCAGATGGGTCAAGGTTGACCAGACATCTGGTGAGAGTCCAAGTAGGTCAAAGGGATTGACCGGATACTTGGCACGAGGAAGAAAAGTCCAAGTAGGTCTTAGGGAGTGACCGGATACTTGGCTAGAAGAGAAAAGTCCAAGTGGGTCAAAGGGATTGACCAGACACTTGGTGAGAGAGTCCTGGCAGGTCAAGGGAGTGACCAGATGCTAGGCATGATATACCAATAGGTCAAGGTTGACCGAATGTTGGATTGAGAGACTTGGGACTTGGTTTTGGGCAAAAACCAAGAGCTGGATCGATCAGTGGATCGATCCAGGAGCTGGATCGATCAGTGAATCGATCCAGGCCTTTCCCAGCGAGCAGAGAGCCTCTAGATCAATCCGTGGATCGATCCAGAGGTCCCAATCGATCAGTCGATCGATTGGGACGCTGCTGGTTCGCGCGATAAGCGCTGGATCGATCCGTGGATTGATCCAGGCATTTTCTCCAGAGCACAGAGGCGCTCTGGATCGATCCGTGGATCGATCCAAAGCCTCCCCGATCGATTGGGAGTTTTCGAATCGATCGGGATCCAACCGTTGCGTCGTATTTGAGCTGCAGGCGTACGATGGCTGCAGCATCTCTTCACCGATTCATCTCAGATCTTCACCAGCTTCTCCACAGCTCTTCTCAAGCTCGAGATTGCCAGTTCTTGAAGGCTCTTGGAGGTTCTTCCAAGTCAAGAGGCGGATCAACGCAAGAAGAAGAAACTAGGGTTAGGGTTTTTGCTCTCATTGTAAGCTTGTAAGCTTGTATTTCATTACCTTTCCCTTTCTTCTTGTATTGAGTCTTGTAGGGCTTCTCCGCCCTTGGTAGTTACCATAAAGGAGAGTTTTATTAGTGGAGGGTGTGTGTGTAGGTGTGGATCCTTGGACTAGTCACCTCTTGTGAGGTGGATACCAAGTAAACCAACCTTATTAGCGTTGTATGCTTTTGTTTCTTATATTTCCGCTGCATACCATCAAAGAAACGAGCAACGCCAACGACGAGAGCGCGAAGAGCTATTCACCCCCCCTCTAGCTACTTTTCGGTCCCAACAGTTCTTTCACACGCAGGTCACAAACCGCCATTACGACGAGTTCATAGAGTTTCGTCAGGGCAACCTTTCAGTGGAGGAAGCCGTGAAGAAATTCAATAGATTGGCTCGTCTATGCCCTGAATTAGTCAACACAGAAAGAGAACGAGTCCGGTTGATGCTCAAGATGCTGAGGCCGGAAATAGCGATGAACGTGGCTGGTGGCGTTCATAGGCCACAAACCACCGAAGAGTTAGTGAGCAGTGCTCTAATCACTGAGCACTACCAGAATAGTATCAAGCAGCAGAAGCAAATCCTCTCAGAACCTAAGGGTCAAGGAGGCTCAGGTACCCAGAAGCAGCAGAGCCACAACTCTCATGGCTCTAACTGGAAAGGGAACTCCAGCAACAAGCGCAAACCAGGGAGTTACCCAAAAGGAGGACCAGCCAGCAAGCAGCCCAGTTATCCAAAGTGTGCTACTTGTGGGAAATTCTATCCTGGAGTTTGTCGTAAGGGCACACGAGGATGCTTTGAATGTGGACAAGAAGGGCACATGGCTAAGCAGTGCCCAAACAAGACCAGTCTTCCTCAGCCACAGCCGATTCTCAGTTACATAAGATGCAGGCCTCTTTAGATGGTCCACACATCAGCCAGGCAGATTAGAAGCCCTCCGGCTATGACCAATGCGAGGATCTATTCACTCACCGGAGAGGGCGTAGCAAATGCCTCGACAGTTGTTTCAGATTAGTATTTTTCAACAAATAGCAACTGTCTTATTCGATACGGGGCAACTCATTCTTATATAGCTGTGGCATTCGCAAACAAGTTAGCAATACCTCCGGAGTACTTAGTGAGTTTCCGACGAGATTACCTTCGAGAGAAATTATGGCATCTACGCACTGGCTCGGAGCAGTGTCGATTATTATAGCAGAGACTCTTTTGTGATCCGATAGTGCTAGATATGATGACTACGATGTCATCTTTGGAATGGACTTCGATCGATCACTTGCTTCCATAGAGTGTCAGAACAGAGTCGATTCCAACCCGGCGTATACGCTTGAATACATCGGGGAACCAAGGAGAAAGGCCAAGAAGTTTCTCTCACCTATGAAGGCACAGAGGTTGATGGATTCGGGATGTGGGGTTCTTAGCACATGTAGTCAGATACAGACAAAGACCAACGGTAGAGGTCCGAGTCGGATGTGACTACCATAGCCTTCCCCGAGGAGTTACGTGTCTAGCGCGGCAGGAGATTGAATTTGAGATAGAGCTCATTCCCGGTACAGATCCTATCTCCAAAGCACCTTACCGCATGGCTCCAGCAGAACTGAAGGAACTTCATGAGCAACTACAGGAGCTGCTTGACAAAGGCTTCATACGCCCTAGTCACTCGCCATGGGGAGCGCCTGTATTGTTCGTGAAGAAGAAGGACGGAAGCATGCGTCTGTGCATAGATTACAGAGCACTGAAAGTCACCATCAAGAACAGGTATCCTCTTCTCAGAATTGATGACCTGTTCGATCAGCTAAAGGGAGCAGCAGTGTTCTCTAAGATAGACCTCCGATCAGGTTATCATCAGGTGAAAGTTAAAGAAGGGGATATACCCAAGACAGCATTCAGGACTAGATACGGACATTACGAGTTCGTAGTCATGCCCTTTGGCGTGACAAATGCTCCAGCTACCTTCATGGACCTTATGAACAGGGTATTCAGGGAATATTTAGATAAGTTCGTTATCGTGTTCATCGATGACATTCTTATCTATTCCAGAACTCAGGAAGAACACGCAGAACACCTGAAAACAGTATTGCAGACCCTTCAGCAAAACCAGCTATACGCCAAGTTCACAAAATGTGAATTTTGGTTAGATCAGGTGTCCTTCCTGGGTCACATCATCTCAAAGGATGGTATCATGGTAGACCCCAGTAAGATAGAAGTTGTGAGCAACTGGAAAAGACCCAAGAACGCCAGTGAGATCAGAAGCTTTCTGGGATTAGCAGGTTACTACAGGAAATTCGTAGAGGACTTCTCCAGGATAGCCTCCCCACTGACAGCTCTCACCAGGAAGAACAGAAAGTTTCAGTGGACCGAGGACTGTGAGAACAGTTTCAGCGAGCTGAAAAAGAGATTGACCAGTGCACCTATTCTAGCTCTACCAGAGAACACAGACAGCTTCGACATTTATAGTGATGCCTCTAAGTTGGGACTAGGAGCAGTGCTGATGCAAGATGGCAAAGTGATCGCCTATGCCTCCAGACAACTCAAGGATTATGAGAAGAACTATCCTACTCATGACCTTGAGCTTGCAGCAGTAGTGTTCGCTCTCAAAATTTGGAGACATTACTTGTATGGAGCTCAGTGCAGGGTGTATACAGATCATAAGAGTCTGAAGTACTTCTTCACTCAGAAGGATCTGAATATGCGACAACGCAGATGGCTAGAACTGGTCAAAGATTATGACATAGACATCCTCTACCACCCAGGAAAAGCAAATAGGGTAGCAGACGCCCTCAGCAGAAAGTCTAGCGCTACCCTATTATCTCTAGCAGCCATGTCACCGCCCCTACAGAAGGAGATCTCAGATTTCGGTCTCGAACTCATAGTCGGACGGCTCTCTACTATGACGTTAGAGTCTACCTTGCTTGGTGACATCCAGACAGCTCAGGAGCAGGATCCTGAAATTCAGAGAATCAAGCAAGGTATAGCAGATTCAGAAGGTGGAGAGTTCAGAATATCAGATAGCGGGGTGTTGTATTTCGGTGACAGGCTATGCGTTCCAGATCAGGGGGAACTACAGATGAGGCTCACAAGACTCCCTATGCGATGCATCCTGGCTCCACCAAAATGTATCGGGACTTGAAGAAACGTTTTGGTGGCTTGGGATGAAGAGAGACATCGCCGATATGTCAAGACCGCCTAACCTATCGGAGGTTAAGGCGAACACCGAGACCGGGGAGTTTTGCACCTATTCGATTCCGAATGGAAGTGGGAAGACATTTCTATGGATTTTATAGTGGGACTACCGAACCACGAATGGTTTCGACACCATCCGGGTAGTCGACGATTGACTAAATCAGCCCACTTCTTAGCTATCGGGATATCCTACTCCATGGAACAGATCTTGTATCTCAAGGAGATCGTTAGATTACATGCATCCCACGAACCATTATTTCGCAGACAAGATGGGTTCACCTCACACTCGGGAGTGTACAAATCGACCTTGGGCACGGTTAAAATTTAGCAAAGCTTTCCATCCTCGCACGGATGGTCGGGAGGCGAGTAAATCGCATCAAGATATGCTCCGAGCATGTGCCCTAGACTTCAAGGGAAGTTGGTGCAAATATCTGAGCTTAGCAGAGTTTGCATACAACAACAGCTATCAGGCCACTATCGGTATGGCACCTTACGAGGCTCTCTACAGGCGGAGGTGTAGATCTCCAATCTGATGGTATGAGAGTGGTGAACAGAAAGAACTAGAGCTTCAGACAGATCTAGTAGCAGATACCACAGCAGCTATACAGCAGATCCGCCAGAGGATAGAGACAGCTCAGAACCGCCAGAAGAGCTATGTTGATACACGGCGCAGACCCTTAGAGTTTTCAGTTGGGGATTCAGTGTTCCTCAGAGTAGCTCCCATGAAGGGAGTAATGCGGTTTGGGAAAAAGGGCAAGCTAAGTCCCAGATATGTGGGACCATACCTTATCAGCAGAAGAGTGGGCAAGGTAGCATATGAGCTAGAGCTACCCCAGGAAATGTCAGCTGTCCACAACCTATTTCATGTCTCTATGCTGAAGAAGCATACCCCAGATGCCACCCAGGTGATTGAGCCCCAGTCGGTACAGATCCGCGAAGACCTCAGCTATGACAGTCGACCTATTCAGATAATAGACCGAGCAGTTAAGAAATTGCGAAACAAGGAGGTACCATTAGTCAAAGTCATTTGGCACAGTCACACAGCAGAAGAGGCAACATGGGAGACAGAAGCCAGCATGAGACAGAAGTACCCAGAATTGTTCTAAGTTCGAGGACGAACTTTTCATAAGGTATGGGGGATTGTAACGCCCAAAAATTCTCAAAACTATATTATAAATATTCTATGATTTTTCTGGAATTTTTAGATATTTTTTCGGAATTTTTCGAGTAGCGGAAGCAGCAAAAATAATTAGAACCGCAAAATAGCTTAGGCGGGAATCGAACCCGAAACCTCTCGGATCCGATAACTTTTAGTTAGCCATAGTAACCGGTGAACCCAGCAGGGCCGTGCTAAAAGAAAGAGGAACCAATAAAATTTATATTAGAGTTGGGTGAATTAATTCCTAAATATAAATAGGAAATTAATTAAGTGAGGGATTATTTTCTTTGGATCGTGACTTCTCCTTTTCTCACCCTAGCCACGCCGCAACCCTCCTACTCTTCTCCTTGTCTCGGCGCCAACCACCAGCCACCTAGGGTTCCACCCCTAGGGTCCTAAGGGTTCCTCCCGGCGACATCTAGGACACGAGGACGCTCTCCTTCGCGAAGGGAACGCTTAGACGCGAGAAGATCGTCGAGAAGTCATCTCCACCGGAAATTCTGGCTGATAGAATTGTAAGGAAATTAGCGTACGAGGTAAGAAACCCCTCACCTGCAGTATAAGTAGCTTCCGTGTGGTTTTCTATACATTAGTTTAGTTATATGCAAAAAATTTCGACACATAGGGTGTATTTAACCCTCCTCGCAGGTTTAGGGATTTAGTGAATACCTTTAGATGGGCCGGACACGTCTTTCCCCCTTCAATTGGAGGTTTAGATGTTGTTGGGTGCCTAAAGGTAGTCTCCCTAATAGAGAGGGGAGTTAAAGCACACTAGGTGTTCGATTAAATGACTAGCTTAGAAAAATGCAACTTAGGCATTTTTAATAGCTCAATAAATGCAATGGAAGCATTTAAAATAGCTTAGTTAGCCTTACTACAGCTTTCATGGGACTACGGTCCAATGGGTGGGCTCCCACAGTCGCCTCTGGGTTCAGACAATCTAGCTCTAGGTTCAGATAACCTAGAAACAGCAATTTAGAACAGTTTAGCTATATTCAGTATTTTACTTTTCAGTTGGCACTGTACCGGATTAGATATCCATTGGGTTGGACTCCCACAGTCGTCCCTAGGTTCAGATAACCTAGTAAACCCTACTAGATTCGGGACTTGCAAACCCGGGTTTAGTCAGGGATGCGCGCACAGTAAGTACAGTTGTCGGGCCCAACAACACATGATTATTATTTTGATCTACTATGCTATTAGTTTTCAAAACTCATAAAATCAGTTATGTTAGTTGAGTTTGATTTCAGCTTCAGGTTAGCTTCAGTTAGCTTAGTTCTCTATTATTGTTCTATGTGATTAGCTTGTTATGTCATGTTTCAGCTTACATGTTCAGTTATTTCAGTTTATGCTTGCCACCATAGTATGTCATGCCAGTACATGTTTTCAAATAGCATTCTTTAAAAGCATGTTTGCATCGTTGCATGTTTTAGTGAGGTAGTTGGTTTCTTACTAAGCTTTAAGCTTTCAGATTCTACTTTCTACTTTCCGCAGATAAAGGTAAAGGGAAAATGGACTAGCAGAGGAAGCTGGAGTTCAATGCAAAGATGGTGTGTGTGGCAGGAACTGGAATAAAAGATTCTCAGGGGTTTTAGCAAGCTTAAATAGTTGAATTCTTAGTATTTCTTCTTTCATGCATTTTAGACCTTAGAATGTTTAAACCAGGGGAGATTTATTTAGTTTGTTAGTAATTATGTTAGAATGCTGGTTAATAGTTGATAGAATATATTCCAATTGATTTTAGAATTATTGTGTGAGGTTTTGGCACGCCAGAGTGCTGAAATCAGAGTTTCAGTGCGAAATCAGAAACTCCGATCGATCCATGGATCGATCTGGGGTCCCCGATCGGTCCATGGATCGATTGAGGGCTGATTCCGCGAACAGAAGGCTTCTGGATCGATCAGCCGATCGATCCAGTCACATTTTGTCACGAACAGAAGGCCTCTGGATCGATCGGTCGATCGATCCAAGCTATTCCTCGCAAACAGAAAGGTTTTTGATCGATCATTGGATCGATTGACTTATGTTGGATCGATCAGCCGATCAACCCAAATAAAGTCCCATGCACAGAAGCACGCTGGATCGATCACTGGATCGATCAGTGAGCCTGGATCGATCAGCCGATCGATCCAGATTATCACCCGATCACAGTGTTGGAGTGTATACTGAAAGCCTAAGCTTTGTAAACATTCATTATGAATAAAGAATCACATTTGGTCTAATTATCTACATTTGTTTGTAGTTGTTCATTTAATTTATATTGTAGATAACATAGTATGTGGTGTCACATACAGAAGATGATGTTATCAGTACCTTATAAATTATAAACAGTAGCTCACGACCAGAATGGAAAGGAACAAACCATTAGAAGGTCGTAGTGTAATTAGGTATTAGTTTATCTTGACTATATAATTACACTAGTACACTCAGAGTGTATTGAGTAGGACCATTTGAGGTCGTTCCTTTTATACTGACTTTATAAAGGAATAAAGACCTCAGTTATTATGGAAGTGTGTGCTCTTAATCCTAATATAATAACAAGCACATATATTTGATATTTATTTCTTTAATTTATCAATGGGTGAGATTTAGTTCGATGAATCAATAAACCCGATAAGTTGGGAAATGCTATCACTTATAGTGTGTGTTGTTGATTATAGAAGGAAACTGTGTCCTAGAGATACTAGGTTGATAATGTCCCCAAGAAGAGCTCATAAGGATTGTCATGTTAAACCTCGCAGGTGGACTTAGTCCGACATGACGATAAAGTTGAGTGGTACTACTCTTGGACTTAGACATTAATTAAATGAGTTGTCAACTCACTTAATTAGTGGACATTCGATATCTTAAACACGGGAGACTAACACACTCATAATAAGAAGGAGCCCAAAATGTAATTTGGGATTGGTGCGGTAGTTCAATGATAGTTCTCTAGTGGAATGAATTATCATTGATAAAATTAAGTTGTGTGTTCGAACACGGATGCTTAATTTTATCGGGAGACCAAAACCAATTCCTCCTCTCGGTCCCTATCGTAGCCTCTTATTTATAGAGTACTATACCCACCTATACCCACCTTCTACACCCACCCAAGGGGGCCGGCCAAGCTAGCTTGGGCCTAGGTATATTATTGGGTGGCCGCCCTAGCTTGAACCCAAGCTAGTAGGGCGGCCAAATAAAATTAAAAAGAAATTTAATTTTAATTTTTATTATTATGTGGAAGATATATTTTAAAGAGAATTAAAATTAAAATATCTCTCTTATAAAAGATCTACAAAATTAAAGAAAGAGATTAGATCTCTTTCCTTATTTGTAGATTGAGAGATGTTTTATTTTCTCTTTAAAATTATTCACATGTTAATAAAATTAAAATTATAGATATTTCCTTTTATTAACCATGAAGAGATTTTAAAGAGAAATTTTATTTTTTAAAATTTCCGGAAACAAATTAGGAAGTTTTAATTGTTGATTGAAACTTGTCCTATTTGCCTTCCAATGATGTGGCCGGCCATCACAAATTAATTGGGGAAATTTTATTTTATTTCTCTCAATTAAATCATGTCAAGGAAATTAAGGAAAAATTTATTTCCTAATTTGCCTAGGCCAAGGAATATAAAAGAAGGGGTGAGGGTGCCTTCACAAGACACAACCTCTATTGTTTTCTCTCCCTCTTTGCTTGGTGTTGTGGCCGGCCATTACCCTCTCCCTCTCTTCCTCTTGTGGTGGCCGAACCTCTCCCTCTCCCTTGGAGTTCTTGTGGTGGCCGGATACTACTCGGAGAAGAAGAAGAAGAAGGAGAGAAAGCTAGCATCTCTTGGAGCTTGGTTAGTATTTTGTTTTTCCTCCTTGGTGAAGTTTCCCTTTGTGGCCGAATCTTGCTTGGAGGAGAAGAAGGTGGTTGGTGGTTTCTCATCTTGGAAGATCGTTGCCCACACAACGTCCGAGGTTAGAAGAGGAATACGGTAGAAGATCAAGAGGTTTTTCTACAAGGTATAACTAGTAATTTCTATTTCCGCATCATGCTAGTTATTTATGGAAATAATACCAAATACAAGAGGCTTACGTTCTAGTATTTCGAATATGGTTTTTTCGAAGTTGTGTTCTTTTGTTTCTTTCTTTTCCTTGTGATTTGATTGTTCTCTTTGGTTAACCTAAAGTTATTTTAGGAAATTAAATATTAGCTTTCTATTAAAGGTTTTGTCTAGTCGGTGGTGGTTGCTCCCATATCCAAGAAGGCCATGTGCCTCGCCACGTCAGTACTGGGAACCTTTTATGGAAATTGATATTTAATGGAATTAATAACTTAAGGAGACTTGGGTCGAACGTGTTAAGTTCCGCAGGAGATCCAAGTCAAAACCTAAAAGAACAAATAGATTAAGTTTTGGATCAAACGTGTTAAGTTCCGCCAGCGATCCAAAATTTAATTTAAAAGAACACATGGTAGCTAGGAAAAGGTTCAGACCTTTGTACAAAATTTTTGTACAGTGGAACCTATAGGCTTTCCGAGTAGCAACCAACAATTGGTATCAGAGCTAGGGTTTTGCCTCTGTGTATTTGGTATTTAGTTTAATTATGCACATGTCATACATAATTTAGGCAGGATAATAGTAGGATGTGCTAACTTTGTGGATGCAGGATCCAACTATTATGGCTTTTAATTAATTATGTGTGTGATTGGACCTTTGGACATGTCAAGGGCAATTTATATGTGTGTGCATGATTGTATTAAAATACAGCAGGAGCTGTATTTAGTTTTATTAGGATTTTATTTTTGATCTAGATACATGTACATTCCTTTTATGGAATATAGGATCAAAATGTAAAATTCTATTTATGTCATGGATCGAATCTTGCAAAGCGTGGAACCTTCTAAGGACCAGAGGCGCAAGCAAGATGGATGCGACATTAGACCCGGTGGCGGTGGCCAAATATGGCAGTAGCTTGGGATGACAACACACGGAGGACAATTAAAGATAAAAGCCATAATAGTTGAAAATTAGATTTTCTATTTATTGCTTTTATATTGTGCCGTGTGTGCATGTTAGTTTACAAGTTTAGTAGGCTAGCATAGTTAAAATTCCTCATTTATAAATAACTAAGTGGGAGAGGATTTTAAGTAAATCCCATGGTCTCCATTCTCGGTTTGTAAGTGATGCAAACAAGCTTGCTCGTTCTAAGTGCCTTCCTCCATAACGGATGAGCTTGTTTGCAGATCACTAGAAACACTTCCATTTTGGATGACTATAGGAAGTTAATTAAGGCGTGTGATCTTCCCCAGCGGAAGGGGCATAATCTTATTAATGGACTTAGTGTCAAGTAATGGTGTACACTTGACACATCTAATAGTATCCTCCCCACGGAGTCATCGCTATTATTTGTGTGACCAAATAATACCAACTATTGATTTTATTTGTCAAAAGTTAGGTTGACAAGATAATAAAATTAATGGGTTAAAACCCTCCTTTACAAATGTTGAAATTGTATACGTCCACACTAACGTGGCATACAAAATTCACGGTGTTTTAAGGTGTTGGTTAATTTAAAATAGTATTGTTTGAGGAATCAATATTATTCTAAATTTAGAGTTCGACCAAAAGTTATTTGTGATTCTTAGGATGTCTTTCAACCCATGTCCATCATACTTCAACAGAATAGACTTCTGGACCAAACTACATAGATTGGAAAAGAAACTGGACATTGTTCTTACTGCTAAAATTTATACTGACTGAGCATTGCCTGATGCACCCTCTGGTGAATCTACCCAAGAGGAGATTGAATATCATAGGAAATGGGTAAAAGCGGATGAGATGGCGCGGTGTTACATTTTGGCTTCAATGTCAAATGTATTGCAACATCAAGATTTACCAACGCCTATGATATTATGAACAATCTCAAGGAACTCTTTGGTCGTCGGGATAGGGCTTCTAGGCAAGAAGCCATGAGAAAGATAATGACAGCCACCATGAAGAGGGTACTCCGTGAGGATCATATCCTAAAGATGATGGCTTATCCGAACGAATCTAAGATCCTTGGAGGAGAAATTGATGGGAAACCCGGATCGATATGATCCTCCAAACACTACCTAGAAGTTTTGAGCGCCCGAACTATAATATGAATAAGAGGGCTTATTCATTAGCGGAACTCTGATAACTTCAAGCACAGAAGGATTATTTCATCACAACTCATATTCACTATCTTGAAAATGGTTCTACTTCTAAACCGAAGGAAAGAAGAAGAAGAAACGGTTCAAGAAAGAAAGTGAATAAATCTCGAGTACGGATTTAAAGTCGGAATGAAGAAGTCAAGGGCAAGTGCTTCATCTGTAAGGGTGACATTGAAGGCGGATCGTCCTCGTAAGAACCAAAACAAAGGTATATCTCATACTCTAGTTGTTGAAACATGTTTAGCGGTGTTATCTACCAGAACCTGGTGTGTAGATACGGGAGCCATGATCATGTCTGCAATTCCTTGCAGGGGTTCCAGGAAACCCGACTATCTGAAGGGGAGATTCCGTCTACATGGGCAATGCTACTAAGGTGGCAGTGTTGCGGTGGGAGACGCCTACTTATCTTTTAGTAGAAATAGGAATTTGGTTTTAAGAAATTGTCTTTATGTACCAGCTTTAGAAAGAATTTAATTTCAGTTTCTAAACTGTTTATAGATGGATATTCAGTTTCTTTTACGATGTAGTTATTAAAAGAAATAAAAGTGATTATCTGTTCTGGTGCATTAGTTGGCAATTTGTATATTTTAAATCCAATTTCTTCCACAAAGCAAAACATGGAAATTTATAACTCATCTTCTAATTCTAATAAGAGAAAAGAACCTTCAGAAATGAACCAAGCATATCTTTGGCATCTAAGACTTGGTCATATTAATTTAAGTAGGATTCAGAGGCTTATAGCCGATGGACTTTTGAGTTCATTTGAGTTGAAAAATTTTCCAACTTGTGAATCTTGCTTAGAAGGTAAAATGACCAAGAGGTCGTTCAAGGCCAAGGGGTATAGAGCCAAAGAAGTGTTAGAGTTGGTTCACTCTGATTTGTGTGGTCCTATGTCTGTCCAGGCAAGAGGAGGTTTTGAATATTTTGTCTCTTTCATAGACGATTATTCAAGATATGGATACATTTACCTAATGCGCCGCAAGTCCGAGTGCTTTGACAAGTTCAAAGAATACAAGGCTGATGTGGAGAAACGATTAGGTAAAAGTATCAAGACACTACGATCTGATCGTGGTGGCGAATACCTCTTAGGAGAGTTTAGGAATTACTTATCAGAGGCCGGGATTCAATCCCAATTGTCTGCACCTGGAACACCCCAACAGAATGGTGTAGCAGAACGAAGGAATAGGACTCTTATGGAAATGGTTAGATCAATGATGAGTTATTCAGAATTACCAAATTCATTTTGGGGATATGCTCTGGAAACAGCAGTATACGTTCTGAACTTAGTACCTTCTAAATCAGTTTCTTCTACTCCCATAGAATTGTGGAATGGGCGAAAACCCAGTCTAAGACATATTCGGATTTGGGGTAGTCCAGCACATGTGCTGAAACCAGATGCTGATAAGTTAGAATCCCGTACAGAAGTTCGCGTGTTTGTAGGATATCCCAAAGGAACGAAAGGTGGTTTATTTTATAGTCCTAAAGACCAGAAGGTCATTGTTAGCACCAATGCCCAGTTTTTAGAAGAAAACTATATAATGGATCACAAGCCCAGTAGTAAAGTTGTTTTAGAAGAACTTAGAGAGGACATGTCTACTTCAATACCAACAGTACAAGATGAAGTATCACAAGAGACTGCAACACGTGTCACACACGATACACAACCACAGATAATGCCTCGTCAGAGTGGGAGGGTTGTGAGGCGAACTGAAAGATTCATGTTTTGGGAGAGTCTTGGACTTGATCCGGTAAACATGAACACGATCCCCATATGACGAAGCACTCCAAGATATAGATGCAGATCTTGGCAAAAGGCAATGAATTCAAATAGAGTCCATGTACTCTAATAAGGTGCGAGAGCTTGTAGAACCACCGATGGTGTAAAAGCTGGATGCAAGTGGATCTACAAAAGGAAAAGAGGGATGACGGGAAGGTAGAAACCTTCAAAGCTAGGCTTGTTGCGAAAGGGTACACTCGAAAAGAGGGAATCGATTATGAGAAAACTTTTTCACCGGTAGCTATGCTTAAGTCTATCCGGATACTCTTATCCATTCTGCTCATATGGATTATGAGATTTGGCAAATGGATGTCAAGACGACTTTCCTTAATGGAAGTCTTGAAGAGAACATCCATATGAAGCAACCGGAAGGATTTATTGGAAAGGCAAAGAGCATCTAGTATGCAAGCTCAATCGGTCCATTTATGGACTGAAGCAAGCTTCAAGGTCTTGGAACATCCGGTTTAATGAAGTAATCCAGTCATATGGATTTATTCAAAGTCCGGATGAGTCTTGTGTATATAAGAAGTGTAACAGAAACGTGGTGGTATTTCTTGTACTATACGTAGATGATATTTTGTTAATTGGCAACAATGTCAAGGTATTATCAGATGTAAGGGTATGGTTGTCCAAACAATTTGATATGAAGGACTTAGGAGAATGTGCACACATTCTTGGGATCAAAGTTATAAGGGATCGCAAGAAAAGAATGTTGTGTCTATCCCAAGCTTCATATATAGATACAATCCTTGCTCGTTTTAGCATGCAAGACTCCAAGAAAGGTTTCTTACCTTTTAGACATGGAGTAGCTCTATCTAAAGAGATGTCTCCAAAGACATCAAAAGAGATAGAGGACATGAAAGCAGTTCCTTATGCTTGTTGTAGGAAGCCTAATGTATGCAATGCTATGTACGAGACCTAATATCTGTTTTGCCGTGGGCATGGTCAGCAGATATCGAAGTAACCCTGGACAAGGACATTGGACTGCGGTAAAGCATATATTAAAGTACCCGAGAAGGACTAGAGATTATATGCTAGTTTACCAAGCAGATGATTTGCTCCCTGTGGGTTATACGGATTCAGATTTCCAATCAGATAGGGATAATAGAAAGTCTACATCAGGCTATGTGTTTACTTTAGGAGGTGGAGCCATTTCATGGAGGAGTGTTAAGCAGAAATGCGTTTCGGACTCAACCATGGAAGCTGAGTATGTAGCGGCCTGAGGCAGCTAAAGAAGCGGTATGGCTCGGAACTTTCTAATGGACTTAGATGTGATTCTGGTTTGCCCAAAATCATCACAATTTATTGTGATAATAGCGATGCAGTTGAAACTCGAAGGAACCACGAGCTCATAAGGCAAGTAAACATATAGAGCGCAAGTACCACGATACGAGATATTGTGAAGCGAGGAGAAGTTGTCATCGCCAAGATTGCATCGCGGATAACTGGCAGATCCTTTCACTAAGGCCCTTCCGGCGAAGTGGAGGAATGGGAATCAGATGTATGGTAGAAGATATGGCAGCTTAGTCATTAGTATAAGTGGGAGATTGTTGGAGTGTATCTAGCCTAAGCTTTGTAAACATTCATTATGAATAAAGAATCACATTTGGTCTAATTATCTACATTTGTTTGTGTAGTTGTTCATTTAATTTATATTGTAGATAACATAGTATGTGGTGTCACATACAGAAGATGATGTTATCAGTACCTTATAAATTATAAACAGTAGCTCACGACCAGAATGGAAAGGAACAAACCATTAGAAGGTCGTAGTGTAATTAGGTATTAGTTTATCTTGACTATATAATTACACTAGTACACTCAGAGTGTATTGAGTAGGACCATTTGAGGTCGTTCCTTTTATACTGACTTTATAAAGGAATAAAGACCTCAGTTATTATGGAAGTGTGTGCTCTTAATCCTAATATAATAACAAGCACATATATTTGATATTTATTTCTTTAATTTATCAATGGGTGAGATTTAGTTCGATGAATCAATAAACCCGATAAGTTGGGAAATGCTATCACTTATAGTGTGTGTTGTTGATTATAGAAGGAAACTGTGTCCTAGAGATACTAGGTTGATAATGTCCCCAAGAAGAGCTCATAAGGATTGTCATGTTAAACCCTGCAGGTGGACTTAGTCCGACATGACGATAAAGTTGAGTGGTACTACTCTTGGACTTAGACATTAATTAAATGAGTTGTCAGTAACTCACTTAATTAGTGGACATTCGATATCTTAAACACAGGGAGACTAACACACTCATAATAAGAAGGAGCCCAAAAATGTAATTTGGGATTGGTGCGGTAGTTCAATGATAGTTCTCTAGTGGAATGAATTATCATTGATAAAATTAAGTTGTGTGTTCGGGGCGAACACGGGATGCTTAATTTTATCGGGAGACCAAAACCAATTCCTCCTCTCGGTCCCTATCGTAGCCTCTTATTTATAGAGTACTATACCCACCTATACCCACCTTCTACACCCACCCCAGAGGAGCCGGCCAAGCTAGCTTGGGAACATTCTAGGGCCGGCCTAGGTATAAAATTGGGTGGCCAGCCCTAGCTTGAACCCAAGCTAGTAGGGCCGGCCAAATAAAATTAAAAAGAAATTTAATTTTAATTTTTATTATTATGTGGAAGATATATTTTAAAGAGAATTAAAATTAAAATATCTCTCTTGTAAAAGATCTACAAAAATTAAAGAAAGAGATTAGATCTCTTTCCTTATTTGTAGATTGGAGAGATGTTTTATTTTCTCTTTAAAATTATTCACATGTTAATAAAATTAAAATTATAGATATTTCCTTTTATTAACCATGAAGAGATTTTAAAGAGAAATTTTATTTTTAAAATTTCCGGAAACAAATTAGGAAGTTTTAATTGTTGATTGAAACTTGTCCTATTTTGCCTTCCAATGATGTGGCCGTCCACAAATTAATTGGGAAATTTTATTTTATTTCTCTCAATTAAATCATGTCAAGGAAATTAAGGAAAAATTTATTTCCTAATTTGCCTAGGCCAAGGAATATAAAAGAAGGGGTGAGGGTGCCTTCACAAGACACAACCTCTATTGTTTTCTCCTCTTTGCTTGGTGTTGTGGCCGGCCATTACCTCTCCTCTCTTCCTCTTGTGGTGGCCGAACCTCTCCCTCTCCTTGGAGTTCTTGTGGTGGCGGATACTACTCGAGAAGAAGAAGAAGAAGGAGAAAGCTAGCATCTCTTGAGCTTGGTTAGTATTTTGTTTTCCTCCTTGGTGAAGTTTCCTTTGTGGCTGAATCTTGCTTGGAGGAGAAGAAGGTGGTTGGTGGTTTCTCATCTTGGAAGATCGTTGCCCACACAACGTCCGAGGTTAGAAGAGGAATACGGTAGAAGATCAAGAGGTTTTTCTACAAGGTATAACTAGTAATTTCTATTTCCGCATCATGCTAGTTATTTATGGAAATAATACCAAATACAAGAGGCTTACGTTCTAGTATTTCGAATATGGTTTTTCGAAGTTGTGTTCTTTTGTTTCTTTCTTTTCCTTGTGATTTGATTGTTCTCTTTGGTTAACCTAAAGTTATTTTAGGAAATTAAATATTAGCTTTCTATTAAAGGTTTTGTCTAGTCGGTGGTGGTTGCTCCCATATCCAAGAAGGCCATGTGCCTCGCCACGTCAGTACTGGGAACCTTTTATGGAAATTGATATTTAATGGAATTAATAACTTAAGGAGACTTGGGTCGAACGTGTTAAGTTCCGCAGGAGATCCAAGTCAAAACCTAAAAGAACAAATAGATTAAGTTTTGGATCAAACGTGTTAAGTTCCGCAGGAGATCCAAAATTTAATTTAAAAGAACACATGGTAGCTAGGAAAAGGTTCAGACCTTTGTACAAAATTTTTGTACAGTGGAACCTATAGGCTTTCCGAGTAGCAACCAACACACAGTAGCAGTCTGGATCGATCCATGGATCGATCCAACAAAGAGCCATCGACCCAGTTCAGTCTGGATCGATTGGGGAGTTCAGTTTCGACCAAGAAACTTAGCAGATCAGCTTCTAGTCCATAGGGGATGTGGGATACACCTTGTATCCTTTATATTACACCCTTCAGCGCATGTAGAACCAAGAATAGTTAGCAGTTAGCAACTAAAATTTAAATTAGATCAGTTTTCCACACAGTTAGCACAGCATAACTGTAGCGATCGGCCTTACAGCTTAGTTAGTAGAAGGCGGGTCGTTACATGACCGTATAGCAAAAAGTACCGTCGGCTGTTATGAAGCTGACTTTCTCCTGATCCTCCCTAGCCAAGGGTATCTGATGATATCCTTAATAAGCGTCCATCATGCATATCCTCTCACAGCTAGGGGTGAGTATTCGGTTAAAACCGAACCGAACCGAACCGAATTAACCGAACCGAACCGAACCGATTTGTTTTCGAATAAACCGAACCGAACCGATTTTTGATAAAAACCGAACCGAACCGAACCGAATTTTCAATAAAACCGAAAAAACCGAACCGAAAAAACCGAATAAACCGATTTTTTCTAAAACATTGGTTTAACTTAATAAAAATTTGGTTTGGTCTAAAATTAATGGTCTAAAAAACCGATTTGGGTTAAAAATTCGGTCTATTCGGTTTATTCGGTTTAACCGAATAAAAAAAATCAAAACCGAACCCGAACCGAATTAACCGAATTAACCGATTTTTTAGAAATAAAAAACCGAATTTCCGAATAAACCGAACCGAATTTTTAAATTCGGTCGGTTTAATCGATTTATTCGGTTTAACCGAACTTTTGCTCACCCCTACTCACAGCCAGCAGTTGAATCCACCACCTGATCGATCCGCAGGAGAGGATAACAGTCTTTGGGGTAGCCCTGTTGAGGTCACGAAAGTCTATGCACACCCTCCACTTGTTGTTAGGCTTCTTTACCAATACAACGTTAGAAAGCCAGGACGGGAATTGCACCTCTCGAACATGTCCTGCCTTCATGAGCTGATCCACTTCAGCTCGGATAATCTTATTCTAGTCGGCAGAGAAGTTTCTCTTCTTCTGCTTGACTGGCTTGGCCTCGGGTATAATATGCAGCTTGTGCTCAGCAACTTCAGGTTTGACCCCGGGCAGCTCTTCCGGTGACCAAGCAAAAACGTCCCTATTGCGGATCAGACACTGTATTAGCTCTGATTTAAGCTCCGGCGGCAAGTCGCTGGCGATGCGAGTGACACTTTCTGCTTTGTCGGGGTGCAACTGGACCTCCTTCCAAGGGATCGGTTCTTCGGCAATGGGCAGAGGCTCCTCTTGGATAACATGTACTCTCCCATCCTGCGTCCACACGGACACTTTCTGCTCTCCCTTGACTTCCCCGACCCGCTCGCCAATCGGGAACTTGATCTTCTGGTGGAAAGTTGAAACAGCAGCCCGGAACTCATGCAGAGCTGGCCTTCCCAGGATGACGTTGTAGGAGGAAGGCGAATCCACCACTATAAAGGTACTCCTTCGGGTGCGCACCAGTGGCTCAGTGCCCATGGAGATGGCCAGCTTGATCTGACCCATGGGCTTGACCTCTTTACCTGTGAACTCGTACAAAAAAGTGGTCACGGGTTGGAGCTCGGCGGCGTCAATCTGCATCTCCTCGAACGCAGCTCTGAACAGAATATTAACCGAGCTCCCGGTATCCACAAAGACCCGAGCCACTCGGCTGTTAGCAATAGCAGCCTTGATTATGAGGGCGTCGTCATGGGGCAGTTCCAGACCCTCCAAATCTTGTGGCCCAAAGCTGATAATAGGGCCAGATGCCTACTCGTGACTGCATCCCACGGCTCCCACATATAACCGCCGACCATGCGACTTACGAGCCCGGCCTGAGTCCCCATCGGTAGGTCCTCCTGAGATCATGTCGATCTCTCGCACAGCGGCGTTGCCCCGGTTCTCCAGCTCTCCGGCCTCTCTTCGATCTTCCCTGGGACCGGCTTGATTAGAAGGACTGGCTAGGTCGGGCCGGGTCTGACGAGCACGCCCAGCTGCAGCCCGTTCTTCTTCCATTCTCTGTATTTGGGGCGCCAACTCCGGGGCAAGCCCTGCTCGGCAGCCCGCCTAGAATCACGAGCGAATTGGAAGCAGTTGCTGAGATCGTGCGTACGGGACCGCTGATATGTGCAATATGTCGCTCCCCTTGGCCCAGGTCGGGGCGCGTGTACAGCAGCAACTCGCGGGGCTGGTCTGGCTCCCTGAGCGGGCTGAGGGACAGGTCTGGGCTGGACGCGCTGGAAGGGCTGAGCCGGCTGTGGTGCTCTCCTTTCAGGTCGGTTGCCAGGAGTCACCGTCTTTTCAGCCTTCCGCCTAGCGGCCTGAGCTTCCTCCACCTTGATGTAGCAAAAAGCTTTCTCTACCATATCGTCAAAGCTCCGGGCGGGGTTCTTGATGAGGTCCCTAAAGAACTCCCCTTCTCGCAATCCATGGGAGAAGGCGCTCATCAATATTTCTGAGGTGGCGGAAGGGACGTCATTGGCCACCTGACTGAACCGGTTGATGTAGCTTCGCAAGGGCTCGGTCGATTCCTGCTTGAGAGCAAAAAGACAGTGGTCGGTATTTTGATACTTACGGCTACTGGCGAAACGGCGTAGGAATGTCGTTTTGAAATCCATGAAGCGATTGATGGACTCTGGGGGCAACCCATCGAACCACTTCTGCGCCGACCCGGACAGGGTGTGTAGGAATACTCGGCATTTGACAGCATCGCTGTATTGATACAAGATAGCCGCGTTCTTGAATTTTCGCAGATGCTCTTCCGGGTCCTTACTCCCGTCATATTCTCCAATGTTCGGGGCTCGATAACCCCTGGGCAGGCTTTCCCTCAGGATCTGAGCCGAGAAAGGTACCTTGTCGTCCGGATCTTCAGACAGATCTCTGGCAGAGGCTGTAGCTTTTCCCTTTCCTGCATCCCGGGGTGGATGTAGAGAGCTTTCTGCCACCGACGCCTGCGGCTCTTCTTTCTTCGGACTATGCTCGCGCGGTCCAGGCTGATGATAGTTGCGGCGAGCTCTCGGAATGAAGCATGAGGGAGTTCTTCCTGCTGCTTCCTCTTTGAGCCCCTGTCGGAGGCAGGAGTCGGTTCTCTAGACGCTTCGGGGGAGAGGCGAGGACGTGAAACTGTCCCTTGTTTTTCGGAGGCGGCTTGCTTTCTAACCTCCTTGAAGAGCTCGTACTCCCCTGCGGTCATGGTAACGTTAATCCTCCTGCTGGAGCTTCGACCAGAGTCCTCCATCTTCACGCTTCGGATCAGGCTATTGTGTTTCCCACAGACGGTGCCAAATTTGATCCCGTCCGAAGGCTGAGTCGGACGGAGGCTGGTCGCGGTGGCCTGGTTGTTGACGGAAAAAGTCGTAGGTGATCCGGCTCCCACGGGTGGCTGACACTGCTGCAGGACCCTGCGCACACTCAGACAACCTCCCCCTCTTACGTTAGAGACCAGAACCCAGGGAAAAAGTCCCCGGATCAGGCCCTCCGATGCTCAAGTCAGGTCCTTTTTCCCTAGAAGAAAACAGAGAGACCACAAAAATGAAAAGTTGTGAAAGGAAAAAGTGACGAGAGTGCGCGCGTACCAGCGTATGAGGAATCTCCCCCTTTTTATGCCCCCGCCTTGCTTCCAGAACCTGCCATCCTGTCAGAAAACGTTAGACGCTGGGCTTTGTCGTTGTCGTGTAGTCCTGGACACCTGTCGTGCTGCTATTGGTTGTGAAAGCATCTTCTTGTTTAGGAACCTCCGCCTTTACACATGGGTTTTGTCTTGTAGTGAAGGACACCTGTCAGGCCGCTATTGGTCATGAGAGTATCTTCTCCTTTAGAAACCTCCGCCTTCGCACATCTCGCTGGTATGTAATGATTACCCTTGACGGACAATTATGATGCTTCAACCCCTGCCCAACTTGGCTCATCCTATTTATCGCTGTCGGCATCTACCTTACACCCCTCGACCAGATCTCGCCTCTAAGCGTTACTCGTTAATCGGGCTACCCCTGAACAGCACTGCCGATCACGGTCTGTATTCTGCACCCTGTATTTGCTGGCCTTCGACTGTAAGCCCGTAGATTGGGTTGTCTTTACACAGCCCTGTCGCTTCCGACCTATGAGTTATGACTTGCACTTCCGGCTCTTCGAGTCGCAGACCTGCAGACCGAGCCATCTCTACACAGCTCTGACACTTCCGACCTATGAGTTGTGACTTGCACTTCCGGCTCTTCGAGTCGCAGACCTGAAGACCGAGCCATCTCTGAACAGCTCTGCCGCTTCCGACCTATGATTCGCGACTTGCACCTCTGGGCCTCTGAATCGCAGACCTGCAGACCGAGCTGACTCCGAATGGCTCTGCCACTTCCGACTTGTGCCCAGTGCTCCGCCTGTCGTCTTCCTTTGTTTTTCAACTACTTTGCCGCCTTGATCGATAAGTCTACCTGACCCCTGCCTACCCCTGTGCTTGCCTTTGACTGCCTAGTCAGCTTGACTATTGACTGTCACGTCTTCTTGACTTTTGACCGCCCTATGGCCTTGACCCTTCTCATCCTTTCCTCTTGGACCCCTCCGTTACCAACCGTATCAAATACAATTCATATTCTTCTGTAAAATTGTTGTTGTTGCAGTATGGTCAAATTTGTGTGTAAAATTGTTCCTGTTGTGGCAGTCAATTTTTTCTGTAAAATTGTTCCCGTTGTAAGTCAAGCTTTATCTCTAAATTTTTTTCCCCCTGTTTTAGCAGTTGATTCCATGTTCTACCAATGGTGAAAGAACACTTGGTTTTTAACCCCGTTGATCATAATGATTCGTGTGTTGAATTCCTCAGAATTTTAGTGGAGCATGTAAGTCATCTCAGATCGCTCCTACTTGCTCATTTATTTCAATCAGACCTAGGCCTCAGCCAACATTCCATTATGCTTCCACTCAGAATCATCTGGTTAAATAAATCAGCTACTCTGAAAAATCATCTCGTACTGTCGGCAGTGTTAATACTCTTGTTAGAGATCTTGGATAATCAATATAGATGTCTGACTTGAATTACCCATTATATCCTGTCATGTCATTTATCGAGGGATTCAAAGAATCATGGATACTTCATGGCAATGCTTGTGGCTGAATCATTAGATTCCATGTTGAGGTTCTTCAGAAGCTAAAAATCAACACATTATTTCATTATAGAAAGAAAAACCCAAACTAACACATTGCATTTTTCACCACATAATTGCTACTAGAACAACCGATCATATCGGCTATACTCATATTGTTCACTTGACAGGTAGAATTTACTGCAGTGGAAGAACCAACTGAACTGCATATTTGGATGGATTTGAGGCCTCGAAATCTTCTTTGAAATCCCTCTGGTATAATGATTTGAGTCCTTGGATTCTTTGCGCAGTCACCATCCACTAGGAGCAGTTCACTCCATGTGCCTGCTTTGCTATGCCTGAAAAAAAATAACGATACAATAAATAGCTAGGAATAAATTCAAAGAAAGGAAGGTTCTGTTCTAGTTTACATTAATTGATTAAGACTATTACAGGATTTGTGATAGCATGGTTGCTTCAGTGAGGGATCGTCAATTGGTGCTTGCTGACCAAAGATCATCTCACAACTCATGTCTTCAAATTCTGAAATCAAGCATCATAACAATAGTTAAAAGATTGTAGAAACTAGAAAAATTACAAACTATGTTTCATCAATAGGCCACAGATGCTAGCTAATTCAATCATCTTGATTGATTTGAATCTTTTGTGCACTGTAAACGTTGGTCATTTTTCATGGTTGACCATGTAATTATCACGATGCTTGCATCTAAGACATTTAATATGGATACCGACCTTTTGACTTTCTTATGCGCATCTATAAGAGCACAAAGCTCAATTTGACCAATGCAGTGCTTGTTGCTGCGGACCGAGATTTGACGTTACTGGCCGGTGTGTTCACTTCATTTGGAAATGGGCGTCATTGGAGCAGCCATTTGGGAGGAAGTGATGGAACATGACGTTTCTTCAAAGATGCTACGTTTGAGTGGACTCATTGCATAGGGATCTCCAGGCATGCAAGCTTCTCGACGTGAGGCACTTTATGTTTGCTTTGTGGATCTTAGTTCCTTGGTCTTGTTCCCAAAGTGGTTGCTCTGTGGCCCTAGCTAGTTCCTCCCTTTTCCTCCTCTCTTTTCTTCTTTTTAGAAGAAATTGGTGCGCCTACAGTGGGCTGTTGTTGCTCTACATGTCGGTCTATGGCAAATACAAGTTTTATAATGCCTCCCAACTTTCTTCTTTTTTGAAATAGACGTAAAAATATCTGGGACAAATGGTCTCTAATCAGTAAGCTTGGTGGTTGGTGTATCTAGCTACTCATGGAAATTAAAGAGGTGTTTTTCCTACGATGCAAAAAATTTCATGCAGGTGCAGTAACTCAGGCATGTATGATTTGTTCTGATAGAAATGAGTTTACAAAAAATTAATATACTTGGATTCATATAGACTGGCATCCCAAGTGAATCCTGGATGAAGCTTTGACTTGGGATCTTGCATAAGTTTGTGCACAGCCCTACGCAGTTGGTGCTCTCAAGAAACCTACAAGGGATGGTGAACAGGTGTGACATGCTACTTTGAAAAGCACAGGCTTTAGGAATAACAGTGTGAAACATGCCTAAAAAAAATAGGTTTTTTTTTACCTGCATTTAGGGATGTAGACCACATTTTTCTCTGTTTTGCCGTTGACTTGTGATTCCTTGACCTTGCTCAGACAAGGATCGCTCTCATTTTAGTTTTTGGAATTCAAAGTTAATACAGATCATAAAAGAGTAGTAATTTGAGAATTTTCATTTACCTCACAGGGGCCTATTAGCCATGGGAAGAATAATGTAGTGAAAGCTGCAAAGTATTCTCTTGAAAATGTGGATGGTGGCAATAAAGTCTTTATCTGCCATCGCAAGAGACAAATTCCATAAACAACCAGGTAAATTCACAAATAATAGATTTATGAACTAGTGTGATATACCATCTGTTTCCAGGAAACACCATATCTGTCTCTTAATTTCTGGTTTTTATTCACTTGTTTTTCTTTCTTCCAAATTTTTAAATATTCCTTGCAATATATCTCAGAACCTCCAAATTTTTAAATGGCATGTGTATTTGGAGGGGAGAAAACAGAAAGAAAATAAAATAATTTATGTGAAGAGAAAAGAACAATTGAATTTTAGCATTTTATATCTATTCTTATTTACTTCTTTACTGAGATAAAATTTATCTTGTTTACTGAGATAGAATTAAAGTGAGAGAACAATTAATTTTATGAGATATATACATATCATTTTATTCATTTTTCCCTGAGTTGGGTGAAGACTCAATAGTGAAAAAAACTAAGAAGCCATCATCTCTGTCAAAGCTCTCTATTATTTCCCAATCCATATTCATTGCATCATCATCTCTGTCAAAGCTCTCTATTATTTCCCAATCCATATTCATTGCATCATCATCTCTGTCAAATCTCTCTATTTTAGCATTTAATTTGCGTATATGACAAGTTGTTAATATACTAGAATATATTCCGCATCAACCAAACTGTATACTAATTCTGTGCTTAATTCCCTGGGTTCATTCTTTGGAAATAATTTTCTCCCAAGAGTTGCTCAATTTCATAATTCACAGACCTCCATTTATAAGGTGCTGGGACGGATAGTGGCATTGGTCTAGAGAAGGATTGATGGGATGGTAGGAATGAGCGAATCATCTTTTGTTATATAGGACCGATAGTGGAGCCTCGGGTGAGATTGTTATCGGGGTAAAAGTTCGAGATCAATAAAGTCGAGAGAAAAGAAATTTTTTTCTGTACTGGTCAACTATAATTTCTTGAGTTACCTCCTCATATAAATGGTCGTAGGGGTGATCGTGTGAGGTCGCTGGATGAGATTCTACCTTTTACTATCATTTGGGCGGATAGTGGAGTTGACTAATACGAGACAGAGTTGTGGGGCCGACCACGTAGGACAAAAATTCAAATCTCGATAAAGTCTAAGAAAAAATGCTCACCGGCTAATTACAACTTTTCGATTTATCTTTTCATAGATAATCGTGGGGCCAACCGTGTAATACCATTGAGGTGACAAATTCCATCTGTTATTATCATAGGACGGATGGTGGAAGGGTGCCTGGGAGGATATAGTTTCAACTTTATTTATACCAGACGGAAAAAAAATATAAAATACAATAATAATGAGATGAAAAATGTTTATGATGATAATAAATAGTATATTAGATAAATTATGAATGCAGAAAAGTAAAACTTTTGTTCATTTCCAAACTGTATCACAGATTGAATATATAACTGGATTTCATACTATTAATCTACATTTAACAAAAAAAAAAATTGGTCTCCTCAGAAAAAAAATCAATGACCAAGAAATGTTGGAAACAGGTAAGCTCACTTACCATTGTCAGTATGGCTATTGGGAAGGCCTTCTGCAGAGCTTGGATCACTAGATTCTGCTGTGCTTTTGTTTCAAATTTCTTGGATATCATGACTGCTGCCTCAACCAGCCCCTCATACCCTTCCTTCTCGCTGCTTATCCCTGCGACTCAAATCATCCTTCTCCAAGGTTATTTTCTGTATAATAATACTAGAAAAAAAAACAAAAAAGTTTGATAATAATTTCTAATTTTGGTTTCTTTTCCTTTTTATGCATACTAAAACTATAAATGGTGAATTGAAGGTGACTGATCTTGAATACAAGCAAGCCATTGTTTCGATCAACTGTATATCGATCTCAAATAAGATCGTTCTTTTAATTAACCCTCTGTACGTCGTCGAATCCAAATAGTGATCAAGTGCGTAATTGCAAGCATTAGCATGAGTTAGCACGAGCATATATAATTGCCAACCTGTGGTCGCTTGGATGGCTCGGGTCAAGTAACGGATCGCGAGGAGGTCGAGCCAGTTGTCTCTGTACGTTTCCTTCTTTTCTTCCTCCTCCTTTATGTGCGCCAGCAGCGGCCTCGTGTCGTCGGTCATCTTCAGAGCAGTGTACATGGCCGGCGTTTGAGGTGCCGCAGTCGCAGATATCATCAACCTCCGACTTGCTCTCCTCCTGCAGGCTACTCCTCTCCTAGTCCTTTGTCGTCCAAGGCAAGAGGATCTAATCCCTGCATAACCAATAAGACAAGAAGCCTCCATTGTGTTGGTGCGCTTGTACGTAAGAGTCGATCGAAGAAGTTATAGGCAGGCGAGTGTGTTGGAAGAGAAGAACAAAAGAGTGGCAAGGAGAATCTTTGGAAGAGAGGTCATGGGAATATATAACAGATGTATATATTGCCTAGGAAAACACGATGATGATTCACGCCAATGTTTATTGTTTCGTAACAGTTTGCTAGATCCAGTGGTGGTGGAGCCTAGCCTATGATGGGGGCAAAGGCGATTGGCTAGGTATGTTTGGATACACCGAATTTTTATGTCTTAACTATATCGTACCGTCCCGAAGAGACATTGATGTTGATGTAGCCTATGAGCTCTAGGATCATTTGGCAGATTTGTAGTATGCAGCGTAGTCATGGAAAATGACCTTCGAGAGTTCGAGTACCGACGATGCTAATTACATTTTACAAGGTTTAATTTGCAGGGGCAATAATTAGGCTATTCGCTAATTATGAAGATGAACATGAAATTAATATACAATAACTATAGGCTTGTCAACGTCCAATTGATAAGCTAACTCCAACAAGAGAATTATTTCACTTTTGTCCATGAGAAACACAGTTTAGTACCATGTTACATGGATTAGGGAGAGTGAAAAAAAAACTTTTTCAAGCCGAAAGGATTCTTTTTTGTCGGTGAGAAAAATAATTATTAACGTTTAGATTGGTGAGTGCCTTTTGCTTTTAGATTTGCTAATTGGAAGCATTAATTGGATTTTTATTTGGATTTGCTAATAAGCATATACGAATAGTATAGTCAAAATTTAAACATATCTTTTGGCTCTTAATTACTAAATTTTTCTTTCACAAGGAGGATTAGGATATGGCAAACAAATGTTGAGTGACGAATTGCATTGCCGATATTGAAGGAAATTTATCTATCGCGAGCTCCAAAAATAAAATTATTCAGAAAAACGTTTTTGTCATTGTGTATAGAAAAAGAAATGTCGCTCTCGCTAATTAATTTATGCACACGGAACATATTGAAGAAATGATTTACAATATTGCACTTGGTCAAAACTGATAATATATAGTGAATAAATAGAACTACCAATGTAAAAAGGTCTTTGTTATTGAATGAATGATTATTATTATTAACACATTAAACAAAAAGGGCCATAGAACTATTTGATACAAATTTGTGTCAGGTTTATAAAAATTTCAAAAAACTGCTTGGATTTAATAATCAAAGAGAAAATTCATTTCAACCGAGGAGAGAGATCGATCCACAAGGAGGGCAATAGCTAGAATAAAGAACTTTTTTCACTTTTACTAGATCTAGCGAAGTCCTCTCTCAGCAATCACAGTAGGTTTGTTTCTTGCAGATAGTTAAAATCATAGTTGTACTCGAGAACCAAGTCCATGACCGTAGTTTGTCGATTCCATAATTTCTTATTCTTTATGTTTGTGTTAATAATAATAAAAGAAAAAACGCCACTAATGCACAGACAGACCTAAACCAGCTTTCTCTGTTTGCATGAGTTGATAATGTATCTCTGAAGAGGACCTTCTTCTTTATGAGCCATAAAGTGAAGGGGGACATGGACTGACACCTTCCGATGATGGTGTTCTTGGATGGCAAATTTCTGGGACGAACAAATTGATATGTGGTAACGACAGCAAGCAAGCAGTACTCAAAATGGATTTCAACTTGTTATACCCAAATCTAGTGGATCGATGTAGCTAGTTTGATTTGCACCTTGTCGTGCTTTGAAAAATACACCGGAAAATGTTCAGAAATTGCATGCTAATAATTAAGAGGTATTGGGTGGAGTAATCTGAGTTTTTAAAAAGATCGATAGAAGTGAGAAATGGGAAATGGTCAAACAAATAGGTGAATTGATCCTCATGGCCACACAGGCCTAGACGGCCATCTTCTAAAACATCACTGGATGCTTTCTTGGAAACTTTGGAATAGAATAACAATAATAATAATAAAGCATGAAAGTTCCAAGAAACTTGGTTACTGACTTTCGGCAGATCAAGTCAATACTCTGTATTGAAGCACCTTCAACTAAATTTCCACTTCTTCTCGTTGTCTATTAAACGAGGCAGGCCTGATGAGAATTCCTGCCTCTTCTTTATTGATTCTGTTTCCTTTCTTGTTGCCTCTAGTGTTGAAAGATCACCATGGATCTCACAGCGGGGCATAAGGAGGCCTTCTCCCTATTCGACAAAGATGGAGATGGTTTGATTAATTTGTTCCTAACATTTTGCTCCATTCCCTCATTATTTAGTTTGATTTTCATGTTTGAGTAATTGACTAATTTGTTTAATTATTATTGTCTTTTCGTCTTGAAAATAAATCAGGTTGCATCACAGTTGAAGAACTGGCTGATGTCGTTCGTTCATTGGGACATGACCCAACTAAACAAGAACTGCAGGATATGATCATGGAGGTCGATGTGAATGGCAATGGGACCATAGAGTTCAATGAGTTCCTCAGCATAATGGATAGAAAAATGAAGGTTTAGACAAATTATAAATAAAGACACGTACCGGATGCTCAAATCTGGCATTCTTTCCTAATCCTGGTTTTGTAGGAGGTGGAAGCAGAAGAGGAGCTGAGAGAAGCCTTTAACGTTTTTGATATAGACCAGAATGGTTTCATCTCGGCTAGTGAGGTAAGACGCTGCTGTCTCTTGCTTTTACTATGGCTGAGTATTTTGATTGTTTTCGAGGATTGCAGCTCATGAAGGTGATGATCAGCCTTGGAGATGATGTTACCAGTGAGCAGGTTTTAGAGATGATTAGAGAAGCTGATATGGATGGTGATGGACAAGTGAACTTTGATGAATTCACCAGGATGATGATGTTCCTCAAGTCTTGAACTCCGATTATATATAGTTTAAGGAGTGTTGTGCCTGATGGTGTCTTAAGTTGCAGAAGTTTGCATTTTATTAAAGAAAAAGAAATTGCGTGTGAATTGATAATAATAAAATAATAAATAAGGACTCGTTTATTATTGGTAATGATTAATGAAGGTTCATCTTTCTAGTCAATTTGATGAAGCAATGAATAGGCGTTTTCAAGTAAATCAAACAGTTGTGATGGAACAATACCCCCAGAAAATTCTTGTCTGTGATCTTTTGCTTCCACAAAACCCAAAGCTAAAAAATCTCGATATATAAAACTCATTCGAAAATGCTCGAATTAGAGCTCTTCCTATATTTTCTACCCAAAATACCTTTACTGATCATCTACTATCATCAAGGTTGGTTGGTGATCCAGTCCTGAAGCTGAGTAAATGGCCATCGAAGAATAACACTGAGGTAGCTCTTCGTCTATACTGATGCTCCCTCGCTCCTGCAACCATAAGTCGTTACTGCCAAGCTGGGAGGGGGTTCCCGGCGACGGTCCTCCGATGCTCAAGTCACACACCAGCAAGTGAAGAAAATAGAGGAAGCAAAGAGGAAGTAAATGGTGGTTCCAGAGGACGTATGCGCGTACCTCCGCGGATGGCTGTTTCCCTCCTTATATAGAGCTTCGACGGGTTGACTACATGCTTCCCGGGCGGATGCGCATCCCCAAACTTTCCCCAAAAGTTAACATCGAGAAAGGATCCCTAACATCTTACCATAACGGGGTGAACGTATCTCTGCCAAGGCGGCGGAATCTTCTTCCGTACGATTTTCTGTCCATCCGCGCCGTCAGCCGACGACATCGACTCCCAAAAGGATGCTGGCACGTATCCCCCATCTTATTTGTCGGCTGTTAGTCTAATTGGACTTCCCTTGAGCGATCCGGCCGACCAACTCTTTGACCTCATACAAGTATATCTAGACCGATCGGCATGAGTGCCCCTGGTCTCGGTGTGTTGTAGGCTCAGCCAACCATCTTTGAACTCTTCCGACCGATCGGATTGTAGGCTTGGCCGACCTTCTCCGAACTCTCCTGGTCGATCGGGTTGTAGGGACTTCAGTTTGGCTAGTCTCTTAGTTGACCATCTTTTGACTTTGATGATCACCCACGCATTGAACTTCCTTAGAAGTGGATCCTCCTGGGTTATCACCGGATCAGTTGGTTAGTTTCAGCCAGATTTTAATATAAAATACTGTTGATGAAATGGTTTGGTGAAGTAATTTTATGGACTAAAAATTTGTAAATTTTATGGTTTAATTTTAATACAAACTATTTATTAAATTATTTGATGAAACAATTTCATAGCAGAAAAGGTACAATAGATGAGAGAGACCTTGCCGTCGGCATTTTCGAATAGGAAAACCTCTTATGGGAATTCTTCATCAACAGGAGCTTATCTGGATATTTGTTACTGAATAAATTACCAGCTCATCCACATCATCAATCCTTCTAGCAAAAACATTGTTTGTTAAAGGCGATTCAATCGCATCAAGTAGTAGCTAGCAAACATGAATTAGTTATGACATAATGATTAGTAATTTAGTTTATAGGAAAAATGATCATAAAAAAGCTTGAGATAGTTTTCTATGCGCTTTCAGGCGGATGGTTGATAACCAGACAGAAGAAAACTAGTTTTCATCCTCAGTATAATACATGATCATGTCCGAGTGTCGAGGCGATGGATGTTGATAACATGATGTTCCTATTGATCATTGATAGATTTCTCATTAGTGAAACCTACAACCACAGCAACGTCAGTGCCGAGTGAAACCTCAACCACAACAACGTCAGTGCCGAGCCAGGGAGGAGTTCCCCGACGATGACCTTCCGACGTTCAAGTAAACCACCGACGATGTAGAAGAAACGAGGAAGTGAAATGATAGGATAACTGTAGCTACAGTAGAGATTACGCATATCTCAGTCGAAACTTGGGGGTCTTTATATAGGACTCCCGGGGAGCGCGTGCACGCTTCTCGAGGGCACACGCTCCCCAAAACATATCTTGAAAAGACGTGTCACAAAAATATCCCTGACACCACAGTTCGAATCCTCTGTCCCTAAATTTCTGTGTCCCTGTGTACCTTGTCGATCGGACGGACCAGATTACATCTCAAGGCATCATGACATCCTTAAGATGTGTGCAGTATTCTCGTGATGTGCAAGGCATCCTTGAGATGTAATATGGTCCGTTCGATCGGCAAGGGGACACGGGGATAGAGAAATTTGGGGACAGAGGATCCGAACTCCTAACACCATACCTTAACGACCTGAGCATATCTCTGGCAAGACAGCAGAAGTTTCCGTCGTACGATCTTCTGCCTGACCATGCCGCCAAGCATGTCGTCTGTTGGTGACACGAGTTCCCAAAAGGATACCCTCTGATCCTCCTTTTGTCTATTACCGACCGAGCGGAAGAACCGCTCGGCCAGCCATCAGCCGTCCAAGCGATCTTGTCTTCGAGCCGAGCGGGATGGCCGCTCGGCCAACATCCCACGGTCTGGGCTCCGCTATTATGCAGAACGGAGAAGCTGTGTTTGAATGTAGTCTGCTCGATCATCACAGTTTTGCCGATGTGAGTCCGAATGGACTGGCCGCTCGGCACATACCTTGTCTGTTTGAGCGCTGGAAGCTTGATACATGATCGAGCTATGCTAACATCTGCTTCATGTGGGTTCGGCGATTCTTCCTCCCAATCGGGAAAGAGGGTTATCCGATTGGACGAGTATTGATCAACTTGACTTTGACCTCTACCATGTCATTAACCACCCTACTGATCGGGCCCCTCCTTATCACCGGATCAATACAAGATATTTGCTATAAAAATTTAAATAAAAACTCATCAAGTTCTCTTCGATGAGTCACCCTAACTTGACAGGTAATGCTCGATTTCTTTCTAAACATGAATCTACAAGGATTATTGCCATCTCTAATAGACATAATTAAAGTAACGCTTACATCTCTTAAATTAATCAATATTTTAATAATTATTTAAAAAGTTAGAACAGATATTTCAAGAGCAGAAAGAAAATCTCTAACAGAAAAATGGCAGCATTAGAAGTTGTTATGATACGAATGAAAAATTTAGAAGGCATTTTAGAAAATGATTAACTCTTTGAAGGGTATTTGATGATTTTTTTTTTACAAGTGTCATATACATCAGCTCAAAGCAGAGCAACAAAAATACACGAAATCATATCACAAATAGGTCTACATGTTGATGAACAACGCAGAGAGTTACTGGTAGAATTATGCAGAAATATTATTAGTATAATTATATTTTAGGTGGACTCGGATACTTGTAGTTTTCAGATTGGTTCCGATGGCCATCAATTAGCATCAACCGCCTGAGTGCACGCTTTATTCTCGATAAAGGATTCAACGTATGCTTTCCTGCAAATACACGAATCCAGTAAGAACATGAACCGAAATGAACCAAGACGAGAAGGGTAGGGCATGCTGAAAACCTTGCAGGGAGATGATCATGAGGCCGGTTGTAGGGAGTCCACACTGGCTCACCGACAAAGAGGCGCATTGCCTGCAAGAAGAAAAAGATTAAATCCAACATCTATATCTGCTTTCATCCCAAGAAAAAGTTATAGAGATGATTCATCGATCAAATAATGAAATGTTGAGTACATAACAAGCATACTCAACAGCACAAAGACTGGTCCAGTATAAAATCAGTATTTAAAATATTCAATTGCACCACAATTGTGACTTGCCCTATCGTAGACCAACATTGTCTCGTGACTCTCCTCTTCTTTGCTCATTTTACCAAATCTATAACAAAAGCGAAAACTTCTACAATCTGGGATCATCTCCTTCAAATTTGAGTCAAAATGTATATCCGAATCTACCAATCATGCACTATCAACATTGCCTGATATCATACCTCAGCCATTGCAATTTCTCATTTTACAAGAAGCGGGATTCCCAAACAGGTGTTTCAAGAAAATGATGGAATGCAATCATAGTATATGGTCCAATTGTTGCCTTGTTCCATGGAATCCTATGTGAATCAGCAAATACAATTTTGCAAAGCAAAATATTCCCGAGTAGTTGATAACATAGGTGAACAGAACCCCTGAGTGAGTCTAATTGGGATTGCTTATGCAACTAACTAATGTAATTGTTGAGCTCTTGCCAATTGATCCTTAAGTAGTTTTATCAACATTAATTGTGCAAAGGCTTCTAACTCCATGAAATTGTAGTGAGAGCTAAATGCATTGAAAAGAGATAAGGTAATTATGATTGGTCAATAAAATTGCATTTTGAAAATTCTGATTGGTTAATAAAAGTACAATTCAATAGAGCTTTTTGTATTTGAGATTAGTTAAACTATCTTGAAAGGTCAAAAAAAAATCACTTCTGCTTCAGCCAGTGCACAAAAACCAGCATCTAAGTGGACAAGTTTCAAGAACTGCTGTTACCTTGATATAGTTGTCTGTGTCAAGGGTAAAACGATGATAGATTCCAGCAGGCAAGACAATCATGCCCCCTTTCTTCACTGCTATCCTTATCCAGCGATCGCTTTTATCTCTCACATCAAAATATCCTGCATTACAATTTTTTAAAAAAAAATAGAATAACAATGATAAATAAGACTCAACCGCCAAACTATCAACCCAACACCCAGTATTGGAAATCATATCATACCACTCCCTTCAAGGCAATAACGTATTTCTTCGTCAGTGTGTAGGTGCTCTTCAAAGAAATTCTTCAACTTAGCCTCATAATTTGGCAACTTCTCTGGACATACATCACATATATCCTACAAAAGGTTTAAGCAATAAGCTACTTTTCTTGAAGTTCCTTAAAAGCTTCATTGTTAATTAAAGTATCAAAAGCAAGAGGTCCTCATGACAAACCATGTAAGAATAACCCCTTGCCTCTCGGATTCTTTTCAATTCCTCATCATTCTCATAATCATCAGGATTCAGGCGCCAACTGACTATTCCTAATTCTAGAAAAGAAAATGGACCAGGTTTACTATGTAATAGATCCTAGTGTGGAAATAGTGAAAAGAAAATTTCGAAAATATATTGAAATGAAAATTAAAACCTGAAAGTTTGCCCAATGAAACAAATTCCTTTGGTTCACAGTGATGGGGTAATCTCTGGTCTTCTTCACTGTTGTCCATATACCAAGCTCGAAGAACTTCCTCTTTGCCATCCTACAACATGCATAGAAGAGGGGCAGTTACTGCTATGCTTGGTGATTTTTGTTTATCAAGCAGCTGAAGATACAATGAATAGCCTACTATCATGATGATTGAAACATATGATATTGCTATACCAGAGAAACTGGACAATTACAATTTTTTAAGGAAAAAAGAAAGTAACCAGCTACTCACTGCCAAGTATTGGTTATTTGTGTTTACCAAGCAGTTGAAGAATTGTGAGTAGTCTAGTTTCATGAAGTGGGTAGAAAACAGTTTACTGAATGTTTGAAGCTCCCAAGACTTGTAAACCAACTAATTATAGGCAACAAATAAAGGTTTGGACCTTGACAACAATGTGAAATTTTAAAGTGGTGAGAAGGTCAAATCTTCAACAACTATTTCAGCGACTCTTCTCATCTTATGAGGTAGTGAATTATATCAATTGTTTCTAATTATTTTAGGCAAATTAGCATTGAACAACATACTTGTAAACATCTAATACTTAATTGAAACTCTTTATGGGCCAATTTGTTTAAGCAAATAATACATTAATTGAGTTTGAGTTTTCATAGTGTAAAATTTTGCAAAAGTATGAATTTTGAGTTATTAAAATTAACTCTCAATGGAAAACATTAAAATATATATTTTATCATTCAAAAGTATAAATTTGGTTTTCCAATTATATTAAATTTATTTAGTACAAAAATAAATAAATAAATAAACAATCAAATTGTTTAAATTATTTTTCAGTTTTTGACCAAGCAATGAACACTCTATCTCCTACCATGGAATTTAGAGGGGGAAAAACAAACTCATGTTTGATATACTCCAATGAATTGAAAGGATTATTAATGTCATAGAGTGGGACTGAAAACTCATATTTGAGATAAGATTTTAACATTCTGATGACGCAAATATTATATCAGTTATCAAATTAACAATACTGAAGACTAATAATCATCTATTCATATTTTAGCATTGCCAAATATGATGAGGCATCAAGATTATAGTTTTACGACAACCCTCAAATGTCTCCAATAAAAAAAAGACTAAACTCCTAAGACCCTGATCCTTATCCAACTCTCTGCGTTACCCAGTTCTTCAAAAAAAGAGTAGATCAGCTACCTCAATCATCTCGAGAACCCTACCCACTCGTCTAAATCGCTTCACTCAAAACTTGCAGCGGACAGGGTATTTGCCGATCACGTTCTTTCAGTAACCCAGAGTCAAGCAAACTCTCGAAAGGTAAATGCAAAACTCAAATTTTTTAACTTAATCGTAGGGGCAAATTACCTAAAAAAACTTCCAACCCCAACGAAAGACAAGAAAAGAAAATTTAAGAACAGAAGTCCGCAAACACCACAATCAGAATTCAGACAACAAAAAGAACCAGACCCAAAAGATCGATTTGCAGTACATCGGAAAATAGCAAGATTAAATACCTGAAACGCACTCTCCATCTCTGTCGCCTCTCAGAAATCCAGAAGCCGTAAAATGAGGAAAATTTCCAGAGGCGCCGATAATAAAAGAGGTCTCTTTTGCGGAGTTGCAACGCTGACTTTTTCATAATTTTTATTAGTATTTTACATTGAACTGGAATGTTAGAATTTTAAATAAATCAGTCCACTGATTTATTTTTTTAATCCAATTTAATTTTAAGTAAACATAATTGATAGGTCAAACTAATTTCTATATATTTGACTACCTCTTCTAATTATATTTATGACATAAATTTAACACAATATATTAAAAGTAATAATTTTTTAGACATAAATATATTCAATATATTAAAAGTAATAATTTTTTAGACATAAATATATTCAACAAATCATTGTTGTTAATATATTGGATTAAATTAATTTTTATGGGAATGAATATTGATCCGGCGGTTAGAACAGGAGACCCCCATTCTGAGGGGTCAATATCACGCGGGAGTCAAAAGGTCAGGTGGCCGACCGGAGAAGGATGGCCCGACCTCCCGGCCGGCCGACCGGTGAATAGTCGATGGCAAAAGTCGTCCCGACAGAAGTTGAGGTTCCGACGCTCGATTGGACAGTAACGAAGGGCCGAGCGGACGTCATGATCGTCCGAAGGCAATATAACATACTGCTAGTAGTCCCTACATAACATCTTACCGAAGATTTCCCCAGCATGCCGATGGAGAGAGAAGGTCGGACGTGAAGTAAGTGCCAGCCGGACGGACGCCCCGTCCCACCGGCCGGACGGACGCCCCATCCCGCCGGCCGGATGGACGCCCCGTCCCGCCGACCGGACGGACGCCCCGGCCTGTGGTCGGTAAAGAAGGACAAACATCTTATGACAGCTGTCAAGTCCTATGGCTAGGTCATACTCCAAGTCTGACAACGAGGTGTTCTGTTGTCCCATCGAAGACGTGCTTGGACTGTAGCAGTATAGCGTCAGGTAAGCTTTCTGACAGACACATACCGAGGTATGGGCTACGGACACGTATGCGCCTCGGTGGACGTGCAGGAGCTCTTTCACCGCTCTATATAAAGAGCCTTATACTTCGCCGGAGGTACGCGTGAGACGCCTTTGGAGCCACTTTTTTCACTACTTGCTTACCTGACTTGAGCGTCGGAGGGTCGACGCCGGGAACCCCTTCCCGGCCCGACTTCTGTGCAGGTTCGCCGGAGGTTCGTGCAACCAGTCGAAGATCCACGCCAGCAGCCTGGGAGCGCCACGTGCCCAGCGTCCGTTGATTCAGCATTCGGACAGGATCAAATTGGCGCTGTCTGTGGGAACGCTCCTGCATCCGAACGGAAACAATGGACGAGGCTGGACGACAACACACGGTGACGCTTTCCATGGAGGAACTCGACGCTCTGATCGAGTTGAGGGTTGCCAAGCTTGTGGAGCAAAAACAGAAAGCAACAGCCGAGCGGCCAGAGCAGCAAGCAACGTCAGCGTCTGGTGGTCGAGCGGAAGCACCACCTGCCACCGTTGCATTTCATCGGGCCCTATTCCGCACCCCCGAAGTCGCACCCACTCATAGAGATCGGGGATCTTCTTCGGATGAAATGCCGAGACGAGATGACAGAAAAGGAAAAGCCCCTCGAGTGGACTCATCACCCGAGCGGATTAATCGCCAATTTTCAGAGGCTATTCTACGAGACCCTCTGCCCAAGCACTGCGTGCCTCCGACGATCAGCGAATACAATGGAACCACCGATCCGGATGATCATTTGGGCAAGTTTGATAACACGGCAACCCTGCATCAATACACAGATGGGGTGAAGTGTCGGGTTTTCCTCACCACCCTATCTGGATCGGCTCAACGTTGGTTTCGGAGGTTGCCGGACGGATCCATCACAAGCTTCAAGGACTTCCGGACGGCCTTTCTCCATCACTTCGCAAGCAGTCGGCGCTATCAAAAAATCAGTGTTAGTCTGTTTGCCATCAAACAGGAAGCCCGAGAATCGCTCCGAGCTTACATCCAGCGGTTCAATAGAGTGGCCATGGATATTCCAACGGCCACCTCGGAGACCATGATGAATGCCTTCACACAAGGCCTCGTGGATGGGGATTTCTTCCGATCGCTCATTCGAAAGCCGCCCCGAGACTATGATCACATGCTACACCGGGCCAACGAATACATCAACGTGGAGGAAGCGCAAGCGGCCAGGAAAAAAGAAACTCCAACCGAGCGGGCTCCTCCTGCCGAGCGGAAATAGCACGCTGCTCATCAGCCGCCCAGAGGACCGAGGGCCGAAGCAATCCGCTCCCCCCATGCCAGGTCTCACGTGCAAGAGGTAGCTGCCGCCCGGCCCAAGCCAAAGAAGAAATGGACCCCGATGTTCTGCTCCTTCCACCGGACGGATACGCACACCACAAGGGATTGTCGAAGTCTTCCCTTAATTGCTCATCCCGTTCCCCGGAATGGCGGTCGACTGTCTCCCTCAGTCGACAGGCGATAGAGAACTCATGAAGCCGATCGAACTCAAGCCGACAGGCGACAACAACAGACTCCCGATCGGCATCGCTCTCCGAGGTTGGAGAATCGCCGAATGTCAAGAGAACGGTCCCGACCATCCGCTCGGGAAGAAGAAAATAGAAGTAATACTTCCCGAGGCGAGATCAACATTATTGCTGGCGGGCCGACCGGAGGAGATTCCAACCGAGCAAGGAAGGCGAGCGTCCGGCAGCTCCAGATCCATGCGGTCGGCTACGACCAGGAACGGGCGAACGGACCCGAAATCAGTTTTGGGCCGAGGGACTTGGAAGGAGTTGAAATGCCCCACGACGACGCTCTGCTCATCAAAGCGGTAATAGCCAACTACACTATTTACCGCGTTTTTATTAACACAGGAAGCTCGGTCAACATAATATTCAAAAAGGCGTTCGATCAACTACAAATTGACCGTGCCGAGCTGCTGCCCATGACAACCCCCCTCTACGGGTTTACGGGCAATGAAGTCCTGCCGGTCGGACAAATCCGGATGGCTATTTCACTGGGAGAAGAGCCGCTCAGGAGGACGCGTACAGCAAACTTCGTGGTGGTCGACTCTCCCTCATCATACAACGTCATTTTGGGACGACTGGCGCTCAGCGAGTTCCGGGCGACCATCTCCACCTTCCACCAGAAGATCAAGTTCCCCGTCGAAGACAAAGTGGGAGAAGTACGGGGAGATCAACTGGCAGCTCGGCGATGTTACGTCGAAATGGTCCGAGCAGAAGCAAATACCGCTCGGAAGTCGCCACGGATCGAGGTGAATGCTATAACTGAAAAACCTCCCTCTTTAGTTTACGAAGAAAAAGAGGAAGTGCAAATACACCCGACCCGATCGGAGGCCACGACATTCATCGCGTCCGATCTAGAGGCAAATCAGAAAGAGGAGGTGATCCAATGCCTTCGAAGAAACCATGATGTCTTCGTCTGGTCCACACATGAGCTGCCTGGAATTTCATCAAGTATTGCGCAGCATGAGCTCTACGTCCGACCGGACGCTCGGCCAGTAAAGCAGAGAAAAAGAGATTTCAGCGCCGAGCAGAATGCCATCATCCGGGCGGAGGTGGAGAAGCTTCTGGAAGCCGGCCATATACGCGAGGTGCAGTTCCCGAGTTGGCTGGCGAACGTAGTATTAGTCTCCAAGGCGGGCAACAAGTGGAGAGTATGCATAGATTTTCGGGATCTCAATAAAGCTTGCCCGAAAGACTTTTATCCTCTGCCCCGGATAGATCAGCTAGTGGACTCTACGGGCGGCTGCGAATTAATATGTATGCTCGACGCTTACCAAGGCTATCATCAAGTGCCACTCGCCCGTGAAGATCGAGAAAAAGTCAGTTTCGTGACGGCCGACGGCACCTATTGCTATAATGTGATGCCGTTCGGATTGAAAAATGCGGGAGCCACGTATCAGCGCTTGATGAATAAAGTATTCAGAGAGCATATCGGGCGAAATCTGGAAGTGTACGTGGACGACATTCTCATCAAGTCCGTCCGAGCGGTCGATCTCTTCAAAGACATGGAGGAAACCTTCCGAACGCTACGCAAATATGGAGTCAAGCTAAATCCCCAGAAGTGCCTGTTCGGAGCAAAAGGAGGGTGTTTCTTGGGGTACATAGTGACCGAGCAAGGCATCGAAGCAAATCCCAGCAAGGTGAAAGCTCTACAAGACATGTCGCCTCCAAGAAATACAAGGGAAGTGCAGCGTTTGACCGGTCGGATAACTGCTCTGTCCAGATTCATCTCCAAAACCGCCGACCGGAGCCTTCCTTTTTTCAAAATCTTGCGCAAGGCCAATAAGTTTCATTGGGACGAAGAATGTGATCGGGCGTTCGAAGATTTGAAGGCATATTTGAGCTCTCTCCCGGTATTAGCCAAGCCGACTACGGGTGAGCCACTTTATATGTACTTGTCTTCAACCGAGCAAGCAATTGGCTCGGCACTAGTGAGGGCGAGCGGAGAAAAGCCTGTGTATTTCCTTAGTCATATTTTAAAAGATGCTGAAACTCGCTACACTGGGCTCGAGAAGCTGGCTTTCGCTCTGGTCCTCGTCGCTCGGCGCCTTCGTCCATACTTCCTGGCGCATACCATCATTGTCAAAACCAATAGCCCGCTCGGACGTGTATTACTAAATCCAGAAGCGTCCGGGCTGTAACGCCCGCCCTCCCTGCTAACCCTAAGGGACGGGGCTACGATACTCTACGTACATATTACAGCGGAAGACTTAAAATAATTTTTCTTAGATTAATAAAACTTTTCTTTTGTTTGCATACCCGAACTACACTAATATGGTTTCCATAACATGATAACAAGATAAATAGAAACATAACATCAAGTCACCCATTTAGTACTACAATTTATGAAACCAAAGCGTAATTCTTAAAAGTTCTTAAAGCAGGTTCTTATTTGGTTGCCTAGCCACAGCCACACACATCTCCTTGCCTCTCCTGCTGCTCCTTTAGCACATCCAGCTTTTTCCTTTATCTGTGGTACAAGGAAAGTAAGCTGTGAGCACTCATGGCTCAGTAAGTTCCTTTCCTACTCACTAAAACCGAAAATCATCACATGATCAAAGAATATCTCAACATAACATGATCTCAACTAGTCATGGCATAACATATCATACTCTTTAAGCATATCATGCAACATAACAAAATCATATCTAATCATGGCACATCATCTCTTAAAGCATAGCATGATACATAACATAATCATATCTAATCATGGCATATCATAGCATCATCATAAGGTAGCATGGCATATCAAGCATAGCATGAAATATAACATAATCATATCTAATCCTGACATATCATAAATCATAGCATCATCACAACATGATCATAAGGTATATGCAATATGATTTTGAAAACATGTATCCGAAAAACATGTGTATGTCTCATGATATTTAAAACCATTTCTTCTTACATATATACTTGAACGTAATATCAACATATTCAGGGCCCCGACTTGTACCATACATAGATAACATAGATGCGCGCGTCCTAAGTATATCCAAGGTAGCAAGTCTTGAATCATACTAGGAACTAGGTCAGGATCACACAGCCATAGACCTAGGGGCGTACTAAGGAGCCCATCCCTTACTAGCCTGGATCACACAGCAAGGCCTAGGGGCGTACTAAGGAGTCCATCCCTTTATTTTTACTAGCCCGGATCACACAGCCAAGGCCTAGGGACTGATTAGGAGTCCACCCTTGGTACAAGCCTTACAAGGTAAATTAGCATGTATAAAAATGCATCATTTAGTCACATAGCATATCATAGAAGTATGCATCACTTAGGCATACATTATGTCATAAAAGTATGCATCACTTAGGCATATATCATATCATAAAAAGTATGCATCACTTAGGCATACATCATGTCATAAAGATATGCATCACTTAGGCATACATCATATCATAATATTATGCATCACTTAAGCATAGATCATAAAAACATGCATATCTTAAGCATAAAGCATATCATCAAGCATGCATAATTTAACCACATAGCATATCATGAAAGCATGCATATTCTAAGCACATCACATATCATCAAAGCATGTATATTTCTATCCACATAGCATATCATGGAAAGTATAATTCACAAGCATACATGTTTAAGCATAAGGGTGTATCATGTGATTATACTAACATAAGAAACATGGTAACATAGTTAACTTGGGTTCTAAGCTTACTAATCCCTTGGGTTCTTATCATGGCCGAACCCCCTTTGATCTCAATTTAGGTAAAAACAACTTCCAAGCATGTGGAACCTAAATTATCATCACATCAATTTCATAGGAAGCATTATAAGCATGATTAACTTGGTTTCTAAGTTTTCCAAGTCCCTAAACTCATGTGGCCGAACCCTATCAGATGTGAAACAAGGTCTCAAATGTCATGAAAGCATGGAAACCTTAAACCATATTTATAGCATTTTTTTCCAAGTGACATAGTAAGCACATTTGAGCTAGTTACTAAGTTCTTCAAGCCCTTAACATATGTCATGGCCAAACTTTTAACAAGTATTCCTTAGGGCTAAAAACAAGTATACAAGCATGTGAACTTGAACTAACATCATGTATAAATTCATAATAAGACATCATACAATAGGTATGGCCGAAACTTACCCTAACCTCATTTAAGTCACCAAATAATATATAGCATGAGAACTTTGGTTTTCTACTTATCATATTTCATGTAGAGTGACATAAGCATATTTAATTTTTGTTCTAGGGTTTCTAGGGCATCTATCCCTTCATGGCCGAAACATACAATGGTCCATTTAGGTCATGGAAAAATTATACAAGCATGTGACACAATCAACATATTATCATATTTCCATAAGAAGCATTTTTAACACCATTGGTTTCAATTCTAAGGCTTCTAGGTCTTTTAAACCCTACTTGGCCGAGACTCATCAGTGTATAAACTTGCTTCAAATAGCCTAAAAACATAAGAAGTCTTACAAGTTTCATAGCATATATAAAGACAAGCATAATAAACATACATGTGAATTGTGTCTTAGGCTTCCTAGGTTTCTTTCCCTTTTTCTTTTATTTTTCCTCATGGCCGAAACCTACCAATCCCTAAACTAGGTTTTAAGTGGCCTAAAGCATGGAAACCTAAGTAGGTTTCATGGTAAAAATTACTAAGAACATCATATACAAAGTTGGTTCATAAACAAGCTAGGACCCTTGTGATCTTACATGTCATATATCATGTAACTGAATTTTCTATACTCTAATTAAGCATAAGAGCATCAAACAACTTCCATATCATAATATTACAGAGGTCTTGAGCATGTTAAAATTTTGTTTAAGCTTTTCTAAGCTATCCATCTTATCATGGCCGAAAATCTAAAATAAGAGTTTATGAATTTCTAGCAATATTCAACATGCAATTCTTTAAGAGAACTCTATATTCTATCATACAAACATGGTTACTTAAATTTAAAGGTCTTCCTAACCCTAAGCCCTTTTCTTGGCCGAAACATATGAGTGGATTTCTTTTGGTTCCAAGTAACTTTAAAGCAAGAAAACCAATAAAAGACCCTTAGTAGTTCATGGGGGAAATCTTGTACTAGTTTGGTTAAACAATGATTTCTCCAACCTTTTGAAAATATTTTTGGCCGAAATTCTAGGGTTAGGTACTCCTCTGATCAAGCATCATATAGGTATAAAAACATGAAGGAAAAACCTTCCTACATAGCATAGAAAAATATCATGAAGTGAGGACTTGTTTAAACCTTCCTAGATTTGAAAAACTCTTCTTTGGCCGAATTTTCTTAAATTCTTTTCTAGGTTTTCTAATCCTCATAAAATCCGAAAATCATATAAAAAGCCTTGTACCACAGGTGAGGGGAATCTTACATCCTTTTCGCTTGTGGATCTAAGGTGTGATGAGGGAAGAAGTAGCCTCTTCTTCTTGTTCCCTTCCCTTGATTCCCTTGCTAAGTCCTCCTTGTATCTTAGGCTTTCTTAGGAGAAAACCTTGGCTTGGGGCCGAAGATGGAGGAGAGGGGACTGAGGTTTCGGTGAGGGAGAGGGAGAATGAGAAAAATGAGAGAAAATAGAATTTTCCCTTTACATATTCTCTTTTATGTTAAGGGGGAAGAGGTAGCAAACTTGGTTTTTGCTTTCCTTCTCCCTTAGCCTTTTTTTTTTTTTTAATTTTCTTTTATTTATTTTATTGCTAATTTATTCTCATCATTCATGATGAAACAAGGGGGAATGAATCCCCTTCATTCTTCATTTAAGGTCACGGCAAGAGAGGGAAAAGAGAGAGGAAGGGAGGAAGGCAAATTGTCTTTCTCTTGCTCTTTTCTTGCTTTCTCTTCTTAGATCTTTACTCCTATCTTTATCATGCATTCCCTTTCCTTGCTATCAATATCTTCTCTCCATCCCAATTGGTTTCTACTAATTAATTCTATCTATTATAGTATAAGAGGTTCAAGGTTCAATCCTTGACCTCCTCTTCTTTTTATTTCACTTTATTTATTATTTTTTTTTTTTGCTTCAATTCACTTCTTATTATTTTTCTAAGGCAAAATTCATCATTCTCTTATTTATCTTAAAAGCTTAGTGGGTGTTACACGGGTGGCTCATCAAATGGACGACGGAGTTAAGTGAATTTGACATCCAGTACCAGCCCCGCTCGGCAATCAAAGCGCAGTCCTTGGCAGATTTTGTGACTGAGATCCAGAATTCAGAGCCAGAAGCTATATGGAAAATATTTGTGGACGGATCATCCACTCGGCTCGGAAGCGGGATTGGAATACTGTTGCTCTCCCCTCAAGAAGAAAAGATGCACTTATCCGTCCGGCTGGATTATAAAACTACAAACAACGAAGCAGAGTATGAGGCCCTTATAGCCGGCTTGCAGGAAGCACGGCATGTGGGTGCCGGTCGGGTAACGCTTCATTCGGATTCCTAGTTGGCTGCTCAGCAGCTCTCTAGTACCTTCGAAATCAACAATGCTCGGCTCAAGCTCTACGCTGAAGCCTTTGAGAAGCTTAAAGCCAATTTTAGAGAAGTCATTGTCAAAAGATACCCAGAGCAGAAAATCAAGCGGCCGATGAGTTAGCCAAACTAGCAAGCTCAATAACGTCGATCGCCATTCAGCAGCCAATTGAACAAGTATTGTTGGTGGCGCACGTCGACCGTATGGAAGGTCTTACGTTTCCGAGCGACTGGAGGACACCCATCACGGAGTTTTTGCGCTCGGGCGCCACACCGTCCGATCAGAATGAAGCCCAGCTGCTAAGGAGGAGAGCCGGTCGGTTCACACTCATCGGCGATCAGCTTTACAAGAAGGCTTTCTCACGCCCGCTGTTGAAATGCGTGAGCTCGGAGGACTCGGCTTACATCCTCCAAGAAGTACATCAAGGATCATGCGGAGGACATCCGGGCGGACGATCGCTGGCTAAGAAGATCTGTTGGCCGGGTACTTCTGGCCAACCTTACAAGCAGACGCCGCTCGGACCGTGTCGACGTGCCTTTCGTGCCAGAAGTACCATAACTTCTACCACCGACCGGCAGAGGAAATGAAGGCATCAACAGTCTCATGTCCGTTCGATCAGTGGGGAATGGATATCGTTGGTCCATTTCCTATGGCGACCGGACAGCGAAAATTTCTGCTAGTGACGGTGGATTATTTTTCCAAGTGGGTGGAGGCCGAGCCGCTAGATAGGATCACCGAACAGATGGTCAAAAAGTTCATATGGCAGCACATCATCTGTCGGTTCGGCATCCCTCGCCGACTGATTTCCGACAACGGACGGCAGTTCACCGGAAAGTTGCTCGAAGATTGGTGCCAAAGCTATGGCATCGAGCAACACTTCACGTCCGTAGCATACCCCCAAAGCAATGGTCAAGCTGAAGTAGCTAATCGGTAAATTCTTCGTATTCTGCGTGCTCGGCTCGACCATTTGGGAGGAAGTTGGGTGGATAAAGTGTCGGGCGTCTTATGGGTCATTCGAACGACCCCGAAGGAAGGAACTGGAGTCACGCCCTTCCATCTGGTGTATGGCGGCGAAGCAGTTATTCCTGTCGAAGTTGGCGTCGAGTCCGCTCGGATCCAGAATTATGATGACAACAACGCCGAGCGGAGGAACATGGAGCTGGATTTGGTCGAAGAAGAGAGAGCCAAGGCATCCGTCTGGCTGATGGCGTACCGTCAAAGGATGAAGCAGAATTACAACCGGCGCGTAATCCCAAGATCATTCCAGGTCGGCGATCTTGTCTGGAAGAAAGTGAAGCCGGTCGGCGACGTCGGTAAGCTAGAAGCTCCGTGGGCGGGTCCTTTCAAAATCATCGAAAAGCTCCGCTCGGGCGCTTACTATTTGGAGGATGAAGACGGACGGTAGCTGGATCGGCCATGGAGTGCAAATCATCTCCAGCCTTATAGAGCTGGTAGAAAGGTGCACTGATGTAACTCATTTTCGTGTATATTCTAGTCGCCCATGCCACTGTAATGCAGGAAGCCAAAATAATTGAAGGATGGCAAATAACTTCGCCGAACGGCTGTATCAAGTTAGCCTTAAAGGTCGTCGAGCTCCGACGTTAAATATCGAGAGACGAGCCGGCGTCTATAAACGTCCGAGCGGAAGACCATCGAGCTCCGACGTTAAATATCGAGAGACGAGCCGGCGTCTATAAACGTCCGAGCGGAAGACCGTCGAGCTCCGACGTTAAATATCGAGAGACGAGCCGGCGTCTATAAACGTCCGAGCGGAAGACCGTCGAGCTCCGACGTTAAATATCGAGAGACGAGCCGGCGTCTATAAACGTCCGAGCGGAAGACCGCCGAGCTCGACGTTATATCGAGACGAGCGGCATCTATAAACGCTCCAAGCGGAAGACCGCCGAGCTCCGGCGTTAAATATCGAGAGTAGCCGGCGTCTATAAACGTCCGAGTGGAAGACCGTCGAGCTCCGACGTTAAATATCGAGAGACGAGCCGGCGTCTATAAACGTCCGAGCGGAAGACCGTCGAGTGGAAGACCGTCGAGCTCCGACGTTAAATATCGAGAGACGAGCCGGCGTCTATAAACGTTCGAGCGGAAGACCGTCGAGCTCCGACGTTAAATATCGAGAGACGAGCCGGCGTCTATAAACGTCCGAGCGGAAGACCGTCGAGCTCCGACGTTAAATATCGAGAGACGAGCCGACGTCTATAAACATCCGAGCGGAATACCGTCGAGCTCCGACGTTAAATATCGAGAGATGAGCCGGCGTCTATAAACGTCCGAGCGGAAGACCGTCGAGCTCCGACGTTAAATATCGAGAGACGACAGAGCCTGTTCTTTAAGGCCAACCTACGGCCGAGCGGCTCGCTTAGCAAAAATATATGGAAAACCCCTTTGAGGTAAGGTGCAAAGCAAAAGATGGTTAATAGGAATTAAAGAGGTGAGCACGTGAACGAGTGACGTTCGCGCGTCGAGCGGCTACGCAGTCGCATGGCGAAAGACGTTTTTTGAAGACAATCGGCTTGAGTCCATGTTAGAGTATGAAGCCGAGCGGAGGAGTTTTAAAAAACACTTTAAACATGACGAAAGAAAAATTTCTTGCCAAAACAAAAGTTGCAGGAACGGAAAGATGATCTATTTACGCCAAATGCTGGGCAAACAAAAGAAGTTACAGCAAAAATAAGTTTTTCTGAACGGCAAAGATACAAAAAAGTTGATAAAAAACACTCCTCACGCGTCAAAATCAAAAAGAGCATCAGGAATGGACGAATGGTGCCCATCACGGTAGCCAGATCCTCTGAGGGGATGGTCAGCTCGGCGGGAAGGTGGCCTTTGGTCTTGAGGTAATCCACCGCCGCCTTAATCGCCTCTTCGAATGTCACGCCCCAGAGGAGTCCCTGTCCGAGAAAATTTCGGCAGCATCTCCCCTGTACGGCGGACAATCTGAAACTTTTCTACATCTCACAAATACCTCAGCCACAGGTGGCTGGAATAATAACAACAAAATAAAACATCACCACGCAGTTATATATAATCTATTCAGCCTCTGGCTGTCACAACCACGCAGTTAAGATAATTAAACAGTAAAATAATACTCTGACTCGAAATCCACCCTACTCCACTACACTCGTAAAGCTCAAATCCGACGAACTCACCTCTTCTACCGTCCAGGCAGGCATGTAGTAGAATAAAAACCAAATCCAAATCCATCGATATAATAAAATCTATACCATGTCCATAAGTAAAATAAATCCAGAACATAACAAGTTCAAACAGTCTAGAACAGAAAAGGGAACCAAACGAAAAACCAATCACATCCTCGAGGTCTGCAGGGACCAGTAACTGGAACTCTCTCCTGACAGCATCAACCTGAAAATATCAACAATGGAGACGGGGTGAGTCCAACACTCAGCAGGTACAATTGATATGCAAAGTAAAGAAATAACACCTAGCACTAATCATGCGTACAGTCTCCTGATAAAGATAAAGGTAAATGCAAACCGAAGAAGACAGGAGAGAATCTGTACTAACCAGGACCCGGTATAAGGACAAACAGTCCGAAAGGTATAGAAGACCTGTATGCATGTCAAACATAGGTATCCAAACAATATGCAGCATATAAATGCAGCAAACACAATCACAAACAATAAATGCATCATGCATATGATGCCAATGTCATGGTCACCCCTGACGCCAGTCAGCCAACTCACAACAAAAGTGGGACCAAGTGGGTAGGGCTGTGACAACCGTGCACTCAGCAACACTACTCCTGATGAGTGATCGAGTGGACGGGATGCTGTCGGAGTACATACGTACTCCTACCCCAAATCATAAATGGGGGAGCGCAATGCTCTCATCTCCCGGTACACTATGACGGGGAGGAATCTCTAACGTGCTACACGCTGCGTCACACTACCCATGAGAGGATCAACGGAGCACCGGAAGAGTCAAACTGACGTGCTACTACGCTGTGTCACGCTACCCATGAGCGCCACAACGGAGCACCGAACAGTGATGAAAACTGGCAAAGTGCTCAACAATAATGGAGCAATCTATCGCACAGCATGCGATCATGCAAATGGTGCATGTCACTAAGCATGGTAATATACTAAACCAACCTCTGGACATATAACAATGGGCACCATAGTGAATAAATCATATCAAGGTATACTGATCAAATAAGGTATCAAACCTAGGTCCTGACATGGTAAAACATGGTTATATCACTACCCATGAGCATGATAGATCGGTACAAGATCAATACGAAATGAAATCAAACAATCAATCAAACAGGTAACATGTGTTGGGCAGTGATTAACCGAAACAAATAGGAAACACAATTAATGCAACATATTATTTCATTACTAAGCATATCAAAGACAATAAGTCAAAAGTACCAGCCTCCGACAAAATGGTCCAAATCCGACGTCGAGATACCGTCTCGAATCAGAGCCCTGTGTAAACAAAAAAATACCTTTTCTTTTATTTAGCTAGAATACAAAAAAAATAGCTAAATAAATCCTAAATAGAAATTTAGGGATAAACCCTAAATCATTTCCCTCAACCTTTCTAACGGTTAATTAGGGTTAATTACCTTAACCCCAAACAACCTTTTTATAAAAATCCAAAACCTAAATCCATATCACCTAATTATTCTACACAAACTAATGATGAATTAATTATCAATAGGTATCAAGATCATACCTAAACATGGATTAATCCAATATATTCCTAATCCAATACATGAATCCAACTCATCAACACGTAACAATTACTCTACTTCTTACCTTACTTCTCAATCGCTCCTATTAGTCCACAACCAAGGAAGTTTGTTGTCGGAAAGGATTAGTCGCTGCTGGAGACCAAAAGCAATCCCACAACAAGTCCTACTTCATCTCACGATCAAAATTCCAACACCACAGTATCAACCCACAGCACACAATCCTGTTGAATAAACCCTCACTGCTGAAATCAAACATATAAAGAAGAAGACCAGGACTAGGGCTCGGCAGAACCTGGTGGCCGGAATGCAGAGGTGCGGCGGCGACTGGGATTCACCCACTGTGTCGGCGATAGTGCTAGGGCACAAGGGAAAATCGGCAGCACTTGGGCAGAGAGGTTGTCAACTTGGTGTCACTGCTCGGGGCTCTGGCCGGTAGTAAGAGGAGAGGAGATGTGTCGGCGGCGGTGCTAGGGCACGGCGACGGCGGACTAGGGCGGAGGAATTCGCGGCGGTCGGCACAAGGGGTGCGGCGCTGCTTTGCTGAGGACAAACGGCCGGCGTCAGTGGGCAGAGAGGAAGATGATCGGGGTGGCTTGGTGCGTCGCCGGCGGCTAGGGCACCGAGACAGAGAAGAGGTGAGGAGATGGCCAACGGTGTCTCGGGAGGGTTTGGCGTCGCGGTAAAATAAGGGGAGAAGGAGGAGAAACTACTCCAAGTAGTTAGGGCTCTCGTCGCCGGCGGTTAGAACTCCGGCGGTTTGGGGCTCGGAGAAATCGGCGAGGGGCGAGGCTCGGCACAGGTCGGCTCGAGGAGAAAAGAGAACGGCGAGGAATAAGGAAAATATAAAGAAAAAGAAAAACAAAAAGGAAAAGAAAATAAAAACTTTCCCTCATTTAAATGGGGTAACCTAAACAGGTTTTTCCGGACCCCGTTTTTATCCCCGTCAACTCGTCCGTACGAGCTCCGAAAAATTCCCGAAAAATGTCCAAAAATTCCGGAAAATTCCCTTATTCATATTCGCCTATTTTCGGTATTTTACATTCTCCCCCACTTATAAAAATTTGGTCCCTAAATTTCGTTAACTACCATCAGCAAGTACCAATAACAGATATAGAGTATAAATGTTGAACGGTAAATAAACCACATACCTCAAGTGAAAAGATGGGGGTATCGAGCTCGGATAATGTCCTCGAGCTCCCAAGTAGCCTCCTCGTCCGAATGATACTGCCATCCGACTTTAACCAGCCGGATAGTCTTGTTCCGCAACTGACGCTCTTTCCGGTCGAGAATCCGTATCGGAACCTCCTCATAAGTAATGTCAGGCTGAACTGGAACTGGAATATCTGCCAACACATGCGTCAGGTCGGGCACATATCTCCTCAGCATGGATACATGAAATATATCGTGCACGCCTGACAGGGACGGTGGTAGTGCCAGTCGGTAAGCTACTGCTCCGATCCTCTCCAAGATCTCGAAAGGACCAATGTACTGCGGAGCTAGCTTACCTCTGAGGCCAAATCTCTTCACCCCTTTCGTGGCGAAACTCGTAGAAATACATGGTCGCCAACAGAAAACTCTAGTGGTCTGCGTCTCCGATCAGCATAACTCTTCTGACGATCCTGCGCCTCTGACATCCTCCGTCTGATAGTACGGACCAACTCTGCATCCTGCTGAACTCTATGAGGTCCCAACAACTGAGCCTCTCCAACCTCATCCCAAAGGACGGGTGTCCGACAAGGTCTACCATACAACGCCTCAAACGGTGCCATCTGGATAGCCGAATGGAAGCTGTTATTGTAGGCAAACTCTACCAACGGCAGATGGTCCTCCCAACTGCCTCCGAAATCCATAACACATGACCTCAGCAGGTCCTCTAAAGTCTGAATGGTCCGCTCTGACTGTCCATCGGTCTGTGGATGGAAAGCTGTACTGAAACGGAGCTGTGTGCCCAAGGCCTGCTGCAGACTCTGCCAGAAACGAGACGTGAACCGTGGATCTCTATCCGAAATGATACTCAATGGAACACCATGTAGTCTGATAATCTCTCGACAATACAGATCTGTCAATCGATCCAGGGAATCAGTCCTCCGAATCGCTAAAAAGTGTGCGGATTTGGTAAATCGATCAACGATTACCCAAATCGCGTCATGGCCTCGTCGTGTCCTCGGCAATCCTACCACAAAGTCCATGGTAATGTGATCTCACTTCCACTCAGGAATAGGAATCCGCTGAAGTAATCCTGCAGGTCTCTGGTGTTCAGCCTTCACCTGCTGACAGACAAGACATCTAGATACAAAATCCGCGACGTCTTTCCTCATGCCGTTCCACCAGTAGGAATGTCTCAAGTCTCGATACATACGGGTCCCACCTGGATAGATCGCAAATCGAGAACGGTGAGCCTCCTAAAATAGCTTCTATAAGACCGGATGAGACTGAGGTACGCATAATCTGTCTCGGAAGTATATAAAACTCTCATCGTCTCGTGTGAACTCGATCTGCTGCCCGGAAGCTATCTGGCTGTAAATAAATTGCAAATACTGATCAACAGCCTAGGGCTCTCGTATCCTCGTCCTGATCAACGACTGAGCACCCATGGTAACCAGAGTACCCTGCTCTGTCTGTCCTTACCACTCAAGGCCCAAATCGGAGGAACCTTAAATCAAGTCTGTGACCACAACTCGGTGGCAAGCTAAAGTCCCTCCGGACTTCCTGCTAAGCGCATCGGCAACCACATTAGCTCTCCCCGGGTGATAGCTAATGGTACAATCATAATCCTTCAGGAACTCCATCCATCTTCTCCGTCGGAGATTAAGTTCCTTCCAAGTAAACAGATATTTGAGACTCTTATGGTCAGTGAGAATCTCAAATGTAACGCCATATAAATAATATCGCCAAATCTTCATGGCAAAAATAATGACGACTTGCTCCAGATCATGTACAGGGTAGTTCTTCTCATGTTCCTTCAATCGACGAGAAGCATAGGAGACTACCATATCGTGCTGCATCAGAACAGCGTTCAAACCCTGAATAGATGCGTCGGTGTAGAGGACATATCCGTCCTCTCCAGAAGGTAAAACCAAAATCGGAGCCGACACTAGCCTCCGCTTCAACTCCTAGAAGCTGGTCTTGTCATCCTTAATCCAAGTGAACTTCACGCCTTTCCAGGTCAAACATGTCAGTGACATAGCTATCCGAGAGAAACCCTCAACGTACCTCCGGAAATATCGAGCCAAACAAAGGAAGTTGCGAGCCTCTTCTATAGACTCCGTCTACTCCCAACGGTAACAACCTCGATCTCCTGTGGAACCACGGTATACTCCTACTGATGACCGTGTGTCTCAAACATCTCACAGAAGACAACCAAAATACGCACTACTGATCTTCACATCTAGACGTTTCAGTCAAAACATCTCTAGAACTATGCAAAGATAGTGTACGTGATACACCTCAGATCAGGAATAGATCACAACATCGTCAACAAGACAATGGAAACCGATCCAAACATCCTAGAGACACCCAAATCATCTAGTCCATGAAAACATCTAAGGCTCCGCAAGCCCTAATGGTAAAACCAATACACATAATGTCCGTATCACAGACATTCCCAATCCATAAGATCATCGACAATAAATCTGAAATATGATCACCAATGATATAAATCATCTAAGCATAGATCCTCCAGTGTGAGAGCAACGCTCCATCACAGAAAATACCACATATGTGGGAGCAACGCTCTACCACAAGAAATCCTCAATATGTAAGAGTAACACTCCACTTTTCGGAAAATATGTCCAAAAATATCCGGAATTTTTTGACATTTTTCGGAAATTTTTCGGAGCTCGTACGGACGAGTTGACGGAGATAAAAACGGGGTCCGGAAAAGCCTGTTTAGGTTACCCCATTTAAATGAGGGAAAGTTTTTATTTTCTTTTCCTTTTCTTTTTGTTTTTCTTTTTCTTTATATTTTCCTTATTCCTCGCCGTTCTCTTTTCTCCTCGAGCCGACCTGTGCCGAGCCTCGCCCCTTGCCGATTTCTCCGAGCCCCAAACCGTCGGAGTTCTAACCGCCGGCGACGAGAGCCCTAACTACTTGGAGCAGTTTCTCCTCCTTCTCCCCTTATTTTACCGCGACGCCAAACCCTCCCGAGACACCGTTGGCCATCTCCTCACCTCTTCTCTGTCTCGGTGCTCTAGCCGCCGGCGACGCACCAAGCCACCCCGATCATCTTCCTCTCTGCCCACTGACGCCGGCCGTTTGTCCTCAGCAAAGCAGCGCCGTCGTCGTGCCCTAGCACCGCCGCCGACACATCTCCTCTCCTCTTACTGCCGGCCAGAGCCCCGAGCAGTGACACCAAGTTGACAACCTCTCTGCCCAAGTGCTGCCGATTTTCCCTTGTGCCCTAGCACTATCGCCGACACAGTGGGTGCATCCCAGTCGCCGCCACACCATTCCGGCCACCAGGTTCTGCCGAGCCCTAGTCCTGGTCTTCTTCTTGATATGTTTGATTTCAGCAGTGAGGGTTTATTCAACAGGATTGTGTGCTGTGGGTTGATACTGTGGTGTTGGAATTTTGATCGTGAGATGAAGTAGGACTTGTTGTGGGATTGCTTTTGGTCTCCAGCAGCGACTAATCCTTTCCGACAACAAACTTCCTTGGTTGTGGACTAATAGGAGCGATTGAGAAGTAAGGTAAGAAGTAGAGTAATTGTTACGTGTTGATGAGTTGGATTCATGTATTGGATTAGGAATATATTGGATTAATCCATGTTTAGGTATGATCTTGATACCTATTGATAATTAATTCATCATTAGTTTGTGTAGAATAATTAGGTGATATGGATTTAGGTTTTGGATTTTTATAAAAAGGTTGTTTGGGGTTAAGGTAATTAACCCTAATTAACCGTTAGAAAGGTTAAGGGAAATGATTTAGGGTTTATCCCTAAATTTCTATTTAGGATTTATTTAGCTGTTTTTTTTGTATTCTAGCTAAATAAAAGAAAAGGTATTTTTTTGTTTACACAGGGCTCTGATTCGAGACGGTATCTCGACGTCGGATTTGGACCATTTTGTCGGAGGCTGGTACTTTTGACTTATTGTCTTTGATATGCTTAGTAATGAAATAATATGTTGCATTAATTGTGTTTCCTATTTGTTTCGGTTAATCACTGCCCAACACATGTTACCTGTTTGATTGATTGTTTGATTTCATTTCGTATTGATCTTGTACCGATCTATCATGCTCATGGGTAGTGATATAACCATGTTTTACCATGTCAGGACCTAGGTTTGATACCTTATTTGATCAGTATACCTTGATATGATTTATTCACTATGGTGCCCATTGTTATATGTCCAGAGGTTGGTTTAGTATATTACCATGCTTAGTGACATGCACCATTTGCATGATCGCATGCTGTGCGATAGATTGCTCCATTATTGTTGAGCACTTTGCCAGTTTTCATCCGTTGTGACGCTCATGGGTAGCGTGACACAGCGTGGTAGCACGTCAGTTTGACTCTTCCGGTGCTCCGTTGATCCGCTCAGGGGTAGTGTGACGCAGCGTGTAGCACGTTAGAGATTCCTCCCCGTCATAGTGTACCAGGAGATGAGAGCATTACGCTCCCCCATTTATGATTTGGGGTAGGAGTACGTATGTACTCCGACAGCATCCCGTCCACTCGATCACTCATCAGGAGTAGTGTTGCTGAGTGCACGGTTGTCACAGCCCTACCCACTTGGTCCCACTTTTGTTGTGAGTTGGCTGACTGGCGTCAGGGGTGACCATGACATTGGCATCATATGCATGATGCATTTATTGTTTGTGATTGTGTTTGCTGCATTTATATGCTGCATATTGTTTGGATACCTATGTTTGACATGCATACATGTCTTCTATATCTTTCGGACTGTCTGTCCTTATACCGGGTCCTGGTTAGTACAGATTCTCTCCTGTCTTCTTCGGTTTGCATTTACCTTTATCTTTATCAGGAGACTGTACGCATGATTAGTGCTAGGTGTTATTTCTTTACTTTGCATATCAATTGTACCTGCTGAGTGTTGGACTCACCCCGCCTCCATTGTTGATATTTTCAGGTTGATGCTGTCAGGAGAGAGTTCCAGTTGCTGGTCCCTGCAGACCTCGAGGATGTGATTGGTTTTTCGTTTGGTTCCCTTTTCTGTTCTAGACTGTTTGAACTTGTTATGTTCTGGATTTATTTTACTTATGGACATGGTATAGATTTTATTATATCGATGGATTTGGATTTGGTTTTTATTCTACTACATGCCTGCCTGGACGGCAGAAGAGGTGAGTTCGTCGGATTTGAGCTTTACGAGTGTAGTGGAGTAGGGTGGATTTCGAGTCAGAGTATTATTTTACTGTTTAATTATCTTAACTGCGTGGTTGTGACAGCCAGAGGCTGAATAGATTATATATAACCGCGTGGTGATGTTTTATTTTGTTGTTATTATTCCAGCCGCCTGTGGCTGAGGTATTTGTGAGATGTAGAAAAGTTTCAGATTGTCCGCCGTACAGGGGAGATGCTGCCGAAATTTTCTCGGACAGGGACTCCTCTGGGGCGTGACAATTTAGTGGTATCAGTGCACAGTTTTACGATCTTTTGTTTCGTATTTTGGATTTTCGGGATTTATCTGATACCAATTTATTTGGTATCAGAGCGGGTTATGATACCTGCTTTTGGTGTTCTGGAGATTTATCGGATACCTGTTGTTGGTATTCTGGATATTTGGGTTAGCCGGGTTTGCGAGTCAAACTGGGCATTATCGGATTTCCGTTTCGGATTTATTTGGATTTCCGGCGATAGGTACGTTCGGAATTTTGAGGTCAAATTAGGGACTGGACAGCGACGGAACATCTCCAAACAGCAAATAGGTATGTTGTTAGTTTATGATTTTTATACTTGTAGTAATATCTGTAATTTAATTTAACAGATATGAGACGATCCACACGTATTGCTGCGAGACGTGGTGCTGGACGACCACGTGGGAGGACCACGGGATCTCTGGATATGCCAGAGATGCCCACTATTGATGAGCCTGTCAGTCAGGGACAGACTCAGGATGCGGCGGGAGCATCGGGCTCTCAAATCCCGATAGCTCCTGTGGAGATACCTATTTTGGCCACACCGACGGTATCCACGCCTACCCTGTTTACAGTACCATCAGGGGTACTATTGGTGTACCCGACATCTGCTTCAGCGCAGCCTACGGCGTATTCAGTGACACCACCACTTGGGTCTACAATGTATCCTATACCAGTGGCACCTGTACCCCCAGTGCCTAACAGAGTCTCTGCTGCAACACACTCAGCCTGAATCGACCACTAACCCATGAGTGGTGGTGTGTGCAGATCCATGTAACTGGCGATGTGCTTAACAATAATGAAGCGGACTATCGCTCAGCATGCAATCATGCAAATGGTGCATGACACTAACCACAAAAATATCCTGACCTAATCCACATGGATATAAAAGTGCATCATAGGTCAACGAATCAAAACAATCCAAAGGTACACAGAAGGTATAAAACCTAGGTCCTGACATGGTAAAACATGGTTATATCACTACCCATGAGCATGATAGATCGGTACAAGATCAATACGAAATGAAATCAAATAATCAATCAAACAGGTAACATGTGTTGGGCAGTGATTAACCGAAACAAATACGAAACACAATTAATGCAACATATTATTTCATTACTAAGCATATCAAAGACAATAAGTCAAAAGTACCCGCCTCCGACAAAATGGTCCAAATCCGACGTCGAGATACCGTCTCGAATCAGAGCCCTGTGTAAACTAAAAAATACCTTTTCTTTTATTTAGCTAGAATACAAAAAAAAACAGCTAAATAAATCCTAAATAGAAATTTAGGGATAAACCCTAAATCATTTCCCTCAACCTTTCTAACGGTTAATTAGGGTTAATTACCTTAACCCCAAACAACCTTTTTATAAAAATCCAAAACCTAAATCCATATCACCTAATTATTCTACACAAACTAATGATGAATTAATTATCAATAGGTATCAAGATCATACCTAAACATGGATTAATCCAATATATTCCTAATCCAATACATGAATCCAACTCATCAACACGTAACAATTACTCTACTTCTTACCTTACTTCTCAATCGCTCCTATTAGTCCACAACCAAGGAAGTTTGTTGTCGGAAAGGATTAGTCGCTGCTGGAGACCAAAAGCAATCCCACAACAAGTCCTACTTCATCTCACGATCAAAATTCCAACACCACAGTATCAACCCACAGCACACAATCCTGTTGAATAAACCCTCACTGCTGAAATCAAACATATAAAGAAGAAGACCAGGACTAGGGCTCGGCAGAACCTGGTGGCCGGAATGCAGAGGTGCGGCGGCGGCTGGGATGCACCCACTGTGCCGGCGATAGTGCTAGGGCACAAGGGAAAATCGGCAGCACTTGGGCAGAGAGGTTGTCAACTTGGTGTCACTGCTCGGGCTCTGGCCGGCAGTAAGAGGAGAGGAGATGTGTCGGCGGCGGTGCTAGGGCACGGCGACGGCGGACTAGGGCGGAGGAATTCGCGGCGGTCGGCACAAGGGGTGCGGCGCTGCTTTGCTGAGGACAAACGGCCGGCGTCAGTGGGCAGAGAGGAAGATGATCGGGGTGGCTTGGTGCGTCGCCGGCGGCTAAGGCACCGAGACAGAGAAGAGGTGAGGAGATGGCCAACGGTGTCTCGGGAGGGTTTGGCGTCGCGGTAAAATAAGGGGAGAAGGAGGAGAAACTGCTCCAAGTAGTTAGGGCTCTCGTCGCCGGCGGTTAGAACTCCGGCGGTTTGGGGCTCGGAGAAATCGGCGAGGGGCGAGGCTCGGCACATGTCGGCTCGAGGAGAAAAGAGAACGGCGAGGAATAAGGAAAATATAAACAAAAAGAAAAACAAAAAGAAAAGGAAAAGAAAATAAAAATTTTCCCTCATTTAAATGGGGTAACCTAAACAGGCTTTTCCGGACCCCGTTTTTATCCCCGTTAACTCGTCCGTACGAGCTCCGAAAAATTCCTGAAAAATGTCCAAAAATTCCGGAAAATTCCCTTATTCATATTCGCCTATTTCCGGTATTTTACATCGAAAGTGAGGGAAATCTTGTCGGTGAATTTTTCTCCGAAGTCGTCCGAGCGGACAAATGCCTTCCTCACTTCGTCAGAGCGAGCCGACTCCCCCTCCTGATACTCTTTGAGCGCGGCTCGGGAAGCATCGTTGGCGGCACGGAGATCCTTCAAGTCTCCCTCAAATTTAAGAAGATCGGCCAAGCGGCTCTCCTTCTCGGTGGCCAGAAGGGCATCCAGATCCTTGATGCGTTGCTCTAGCCCTCTGATCTCCACCTTCATTAGGTCCATGTCATCAATGGCCTTGCGCTTCCGAGTGGTCACCGTCTTGATCTCTTTATCCCGTTGTTTGACCACAGGTTCAAGCCGAGCGACCTCGCTCGCCAGATCGGAAGCTCGTCTCCGTTCGGCTTCCAAAAGCTTTTTGTTTTTCTCCAAAGCAGTCGTGGATTGCCCTTGGTTTGCCTCCGAAAGTTTGAGTTTTTTCATTTCTTCCTCCAGCTCAGCCAGTCGATTGCTGACTGCGATCTGCTCTACCCAACTCTGCGAATAAAGGCAGTTAAGTTAAAAACTAAAATAAAGCAGAAAGGCATACCTCGGTCGCCTGCTGCAGGTTACTGTCCCCTAGCTGACTGGGGGACATGAGCGCGACGCGTACGCGCGCGTCCTCCCAAACTTTGGCGAGCGGACCGGTGAGGGTGATTTGCTGTTCGGGAACCGATGGCCGATCGGCGGCCAGTAAGTATTCCTCTGAGGGAAATCTGAGGACAGTTTTAATCACCCTCGGGTCGCTCAAGTCATCTTGAGACGCAGCAGCATGGGCAGAGGACTCGCCGATCGGGACCGGACGGTCGCCCAGTCGCCTAAGACGACGTAGAGTCTGAGAGGTGGAAGGTTGAGCCTCAGCGATGGTCGGCGGCAAGTCAAGCTGAGTCGGAGTGTGCTCCGAGGAGACCGCCTCAAAAACCACATGAGCATCATCGCTCCGCTCGGAAAGCTGCTCACATGGTGGAGGTTGTTGATCGGCTTGCTCTAGCCGACGACGTTTACGAGTCACCAAAGGTGCCTCGTCAGCCGATCGGCCCTCCTCCTCGGCCTGGGCAGATGTTGTGATATTGGTCGCGGCCTCGTCAGTGGAGATGCGGGCGGCCGAAGCCTCGGGAGAAACTTGAGTTCCCTCGCTCCCTTCAGTTGTTGAGCCGGCCAGAACCAAACCCCGTTCGGCTGCCTCTTTGTCCTTCACCGCCTCAATATTGGCGGCTTTCAGCTTGAGCTTTTCGGTTGCCTTGGCACGCCACATAACTTCAGCTGCAGAAACAAAGAATAAATCAGTTAGAATAAAAGAAAAAGGGGAGATAAGAATCGCTTACTCATGCTACAAGGCAGATCGGCTTGGATGGGAGACAAGCCGAATATATACATCACTCCAAGAAGGAGCAACTTGTCGATATCGTAATGTTGGCCGACCAGCTGGTTGGCCGCATGAAGATACGCCAGATGGCTCTTGAATTTGCCAAGACCCGGTTGATTCGGCACCGCCGTCTGCCATTTCGTTCGGAAGGCCGGCCGTTCGGGAAGACGCATAAAAAAGAAATGCTCCTTCCAATGCTTATTGGAGCTCGGCATGTTGGTAAATAGGACGAAACCCGACCTAGATTGAAATATGAAGGTCCCCCACTCGGATTGTTTTGGGTAGAAGAAATAGTGGAAGATTTGGGGGTCCAAGGGGATATCATTCAACTTGAAAAGGACTATCACCCCGCTCAGCAACCTAATCGAGTTCGGGACTAATTGGCCGAGTGGGAGGCGAAAGTGGTTGCATATTTGGATGATGAACGGATGTGGAGGAAAGCGCAGCCTGGCCAAAAATTGATCACGGAAGAAGCAAATGGTGCCGGGCGGCGGATCATTAGGCTGATCGGAAGAACTAGCCACAACTATCTCATGGTCAGCCGGAACTTCATACGTTCGAATAAGATGCAGTGCGTCTTCTTCATCGAATCGGCTCTCCATAGTCGTATACCAGAGACCAGGAGCGTCGACTGTAGGCATAGAAGTATTCGCCATGGTCGAAACAGAAGAGATATTGACAGAAAAACTAGAAGAAAATGCCGACAGAATGAAAAAGAAAGCAATACCAGAGGAGGGTAGTTGAAAAGGAAGGCTTACGGGTACGAAAAAGATCGAGGAAAGGAAGAAGATGGCAAGTGCACCAAACAGGCGGGGAATAAGGATCGTCGGAGCAGAAACAGCAGCGGGGGGTCGGAGGTCGATGAAGAAGAAGGCGGCGGAGAGAGGGGGCCGCGAGATTTATATCGCCGCCCGAGAGCAGCCTCCACCGTCCGATCCAGGTCGTGAAGAACGAGGCCATCATCCAGCCGTTCATTTCAAACGGCGGTCGTCCCATCAGAAGTGACGCCACCGCCATACACTGACAAAAGCATGATCGCCACGTGTCAGCAGAATATAGGTCGCATTTAATGATCACCCCTTACCGTGCGCAGCACACGTGATGGACAGTAGAGGAGAGGATGGGGCATGGATTCCAAGGGAGTACAAGGCATGGGCAAAGTGCCGCCGAACGGATGAGCATCCCTAAGCATGGCCGAGTGGATTAATGTATCGGTCGTTACTCTGTCAGATCGGCAGTCTAGTCAGTTGGACTTCACCTCCTTCGACTAGACTTGAGGAGGAGGCAAGTGATCCGGCGGTTAGAACAGGGGACCCCCATTCTGAGGGGTCAATGCCACGCGGGAGTCAAAAGGCCAGGTGGCCGACCGGAGAAGGATGGCCCGACCTCCCGGCCGGCCGACCGGTGAATAGTCGATGGCAAAAGTCGCCCCGACAGAAGTCGGGGTTCCGACGCTCGATTGAACAGTAACGAAGGGCCGAGCGGACGTCATGATCGTCCAAAGGCAATATAACATACTGCTAGTAGTCCCTACATAACATCTCACCGAAGATCTCCCCAGCATGCCGATGGAAAGAGAAGGTTGGACGTGAAGTAAGTGCCAGCCGGACGGACGCCCCGTCCCGCCGGCCGGACGGACGCCCCGTCCCGCCGGCCGGACAGACGCCCCGTCCCGCCGGCCGGACGGACGCCCCGTCCCGCCGGCCGGACGGACGCCCCGTCCCGCCGGCCGGACCGACGCCCCGTCCCGCCGGCCGGACCAACGCCCCGGCCTGTGGTCGGTAAAGAAGGACGAACATCTTATGACAGCTGTCAAGTCCTATGGCTAGGCCATACTCCAAGTCTGACAACGAGGTGTTCTGTTGTCCCATCGAAGACGTGCTTGGACTGTAGCAGTATGGCATCAGGTAAGCTTTCTGACAGACACATACCGAGGTATGGGCTACGGACACGTATGTGCCTCGGTGGACGTGCAGGAGCTCTTTCACCGCTCTATATAAAGAGCCTTATACTTCGCCGGAGGTACGCGTGAGACGCCTTTGGAGCCACTTTTTTCACTACTTGCTTACCTGACTTGAGCATCGGAGGGTCGACGCCGGGAACCCCTTCCCGGCCCGACTTCTGTGCAGGTTCGTCGGAGGTTCGTGCAACCAGTCGAAGATCCACGTCAACAGTCTGGGAGCGCCACGTGCCCAGCGTCCGTTGATTCAGCATTCGGACAGGATCAAATATAATCAAGAGAATTAGCCGAACATATAAAATCTAGTTTCATATCAATCCGATGTCGTTTGGTCCATCAAACGATATCAGATTGACATGAAACTAGATTTTATGTGCTCAACTAATTCTCTTGATATATATTCTTACCCTCAAACATCATCGTACCCTTAAACATCAATTTGACCCAATATATTTACAGTAATGAATTGTTGAATACAAATTGAATTTTTCAAATATATTCATGTTCAAAAAATTATTGCTCTTAATATATTAAGTCAAATTTATGTTTGAGTTCATGGATATAATCAGGAGAGGTGGACTAACACATAAAAACTAATTTCATATTAATCCGGAGGCATTTGGTCCATCAGTCGATTTTGCCCAAAACTAACTAATGATATCATATTGATATAAAACTAGTTTTTATGTATTAGCCTACCTTTCCTGATTATATTCATGTTAGTACAGCGGGGCCGATAAGAGAGGAGGGGTGAATTGCCTACAAATAAAGAATACCCTCCTCTACGCTTTTCAACTTAAATAATAATAATAGCAACAATAAAATCTAATATAAACAGTAATAAAAGAGAGACAGAGAATTTAACTTGATTACAACTCAGGGGGTTGTTAATCCAAGACAGTCGAACAACTCTACTAGAATGTTTTATTCACTGTAGGCATAGAAGCCTTTTTGCTCAGAAGTTGTTAGGAAGTTGTTACAGAGTTGAATGTTAATTTCCTAACTCCAGGGACCTTTATAGAGTTTCTGGAAAACTTATCTCGAGCCTTGAGGGTACCTCCAACGAGGTTGAGGGCGCCTCCAGCCGAGTAGATGGATAAAACTTTATCCATCTACGAAAATGGTCACTAGACTGGGCCTGAGGCACCTCCAATGCCCTTGAGGCGCCTTATACATGGTTGAAGGCGCCTTCAAGCCTGCAGTCAGCGCAGGCGCCTTCAGCAATTCGTTGAAGGCACCTCTAGCTAGGGTTTCCAGCTCCTTTTGACTTGTTTTCTTCTTCCGATGCTCCGAATGCATGGGTGATTGTGGCCAACCGAAATAGGGTTCACCCGAATCCAATTTCCGGCCTTCTCCTCGAGCAGACTTCCAATCCGGCTTATCGTCCCTCGAATGCCGTGCACGTTCTTATCGTAGGGCTGTGCAAAAAAACCGACAAATCGAAAATCGAACCAGAACCTGTAGCTTACCGGTTCCGGTTTATCGGTTGGTTCTCGGTTTTGGATTTTTTTTACCGATTTAACCGGTAAAACTGAAATACTCGTGAGGATTACTTGGCGAGCCATGAACTAAACTATGTGCAATGTTGTCCATAGCCTCAGCCTTAGTCATCAGACACACTATTATGTGTCAACATGGATGCCAATCAGCATTACGTTGGTTACTCAATATGAGATAACAACAGTAATCATTTTTCAACATTAATCATACAATTGATATTATCTAGTTATATGATTTCAACTATACAGTGATAATAATAATTTAAATTTGCATGTGTAAAACTAAACATCAGCAATATCTCTAGTATGCCGATGATGACGACTGAAGCATTAAAAAAAAAGCAAAAAATATATAATACGATTAAAGAAAGCATCAGGAGTTTCAGAGGAAGGAGACTGATGCAAATAAAGTGGTGTTTGAAACAAGTTGCATGGATCTTCACTAAGTACACTTACCCAAGCCTAATAGTTCAATAATCTTTATCGATTCTTGGTTGGAACCGGTTAACCGACCGGAACCGATAGAACCGATAAGATACCGATCAGTTAATCAGTTAATCGCACGACTGTGGACCAAGAACTGATCATCAACCGTCCATGAAGACACATCCAACGGCAATGGATCGCGATCTGTGGACCGCACAACTCCGTGAAACCAACCCGAGGCTATAAATCGGTTCGGTTCGATTGGGTTTGGCATCGAGTTTAAGAAGTTCTTGTGTGCCTTTCCGAATTCTCAAGCGCCGTACCGATAAATCATGGTAAACCGGAATTAACCGGAACTGATAAACCGGTAAATCAGTTAATCGACCGGTTGAACAGGCCTACTTCTCGTCCATCGGTGTACTCTTCCGCAACTCTTTCATCCTTCGGACGCATCGAGCTCGTCGGCTCCCTTCCCATGTCGTCTTTCTCGCTAGCTGCGTCTTCCGCTCGACTTCCTGCGCTCCTAAACTCCTGCATACTTAGACACAGAGATCAAATAAAAAATAGGACCTAATATAACTTGGTTGATCACATCAAAACAACAATAGGATCCAACAATTCACGCCCTTAAATACTAATTTGACTCAATATATTGAAAGCAATGATTTTTTGGACTTGAATTACATTTTTCAAACACATTCATATTTAAAAAAATTACTGCGCTCAATATATTAAGTCAAATTGACATTTGAGAGTATTAATTAATCAGAAGAGGTAGCCGAATATATAAATTAGTTTCATGTTCATCCGAGATCATTTGGTCTATTAGCTAATTTTGCCCAAAATCGACTAATAGACTAAATAACTTCGGATTGACATGAAACTAGCTCTACTTTTTTCTGATTATATCTATGCCTTTAAGTATTATTTTGACATAATATATTGAGTACGGTGATTTTTTGAACATAGATATTTTTTTAAGAAAAATGTAAACGTCAAAATTTTGAGTAAATCAGTCACTGATTTTTTTTTTTTTTATCAAAGTCGATTTGAGCTTAAATTAGATGGACAAAATGATTTCCGATTGACACAAAATTAGTTCCTACATGTTTGACTAGTTTTTTTTTATTATATGTATGTCCTTAAACGTCAATTTGACCTAATATCAAGAGCAATAATTTTTAAAATAAAAATGTTTTGAAAAATTTAATTCATGTTTAAAAAATTATTGTTCTTAATATATTGAGTCAAATTGATGTTTGAGAGTATGGATATAATTATAAGAGGTAGGCGAAGACATGAATGCCAACTGATTTTATCTAACATGAACTTTGATTAAAAAAATAAATCTTACTGACACGAGGGGTAAAATGAGAAATTAATATATAATTTGATAATTTAAAAACTACTCGGCATGATTTAATAATTTTTAAAAATTACCTATTTAGTTCAGTAAAAAATCGTTAATTTTAATTACTTTCTTAAGTGTGTTTAAATTCCTCATTCTCTCTATCCATATGTTCAAAGTTACTTATTGAAGTTTTGCCACATGGTTAGACCAACTTGAATACCGGGGCGAATCTGAGCATTCATCTATATGCGATTCTCATTGGTCCATAGTCGACTCTCACGGATCGCCAGTAGACAAATCTTCAACCGTCCATGAAGACACATCCAACGGCAATGGATCGCGATCTGTGGACCGCACAACTCCGTGAAACCAACCCGAGGCTATAAATCGGTTCGGTTCGAGTGGGTTTGGCATCGAGTTTAAGAAGCTCTTGTGTGCCTTTCCGAATTCTCAAGCGCCGTACCGATAAATCTCGCCGGAACGACATGGACGCGAGCGGAGCGGTGGCGGGCAAGGGGAAGAAGGGAGCAGCCGGTCGCCGGGGCGGTGGCCCTAAGAAGAAGTCAGTCACCCGATCCGTCAAGGCGGGTCTCCAGTTCCCCGTCGGCCGCATTGGCCGCTTCCTCAAGAAGGGGCGGTACGCCCAGCGCGTGGGCTCGGGCGCCCCCGTCTACCTCGCGGCCGTCCTCGAGTACCTCGCCGCCGAGGTGCTGGAGCTGGCCGGGAACGCGGCGCGCGACAACAAGAAGAACAGGATCATCCCGCGCCACGTGCTGCTGGCGATAAGGAACGACGAGGAGCTGGGGAAGCTGCTCGCTGGCGTGACGATTGCACACGGAGGCGTGCTGCCCAACATTAATCCGGTGCTGCTTCCGAAGAAGACGGCCGCCACTGAGGCCAAGCCGGCGAAATCGCCCAAGAAAGCCGCTTGATTAGTATCGTATCTTTCTTTTCTTCGTTAATCTCGTGTAGTTCTGTGTTAATTTCAGGATGTAGGAAATGTTCAATATCGAATGGAATGCGTATGATTTTATGAATTATCTCTTCAAATCTTCCTGGGTTCGTCGTTGTGGCACGATACGTGATCGCTCAGACTTTTGTATTGCATGAACACATCATTTCTTCACCATGCCCAAAATATTTGGATGCTTGCTTCATCTAAAACATGGTTTTATAATTACTGAAATGGGAAGGGAAAAGGTTTACTATGAAAAAACCCAGAGGGAACGAAGGATGATATTATTCGAGCCAGCTTCAGAGAGTTCCTGTGTCACCGAGCTGATGCTGCATATGATTCAAGGCACGCCTTCTCGTTCAATCACCTCTTGGTAGTGGCAATTGTGGCCACAGGGCTTTCTATTGTCTAAATTTAATGAAAAAAAGGAAAATTATTCTACGATATGAAGTCTTTGGTAAAACATGTTTGAGCAAGTCAACTTCAGGAAAAAGGACCTTTTTTCTCTGGAAATGGAGGAGATAACAAACCTCTTGATGAAAATATCCTCCCTTGTACTATAATCATTGACTGGATAGCCGAATTGATCGCCGCAAGAACAATTTCTTCCATCCTCTGTATCAACAAGTTCATTGCCGCCGCCTTCAATGATGCAGTCATCAAAAATGTGAGTGGTCTTCGGATTTGGCCCGTGCAAGACCACACGAGTGTAATCCTCAGACAGTGCCATCTCCGACGGGGGAATCCATGATCTCCGAGCAGGGGGAGAGGGGTACAAGGCCACCAACGAATTCCTTGTTTTGATGCCAAACTCTATCGGAGAATGCCGAGGCCCCGCTGTGCTGCCAGTTGAAACGCCGTCGGATTCAGTGGTAGAAGGTATTTGAATCTTAAGCTGAGACCCAAACACCACCATCCTCTTCTCTTGCATCGAAACACTCTTAACAGAGTCCTCGTTTGTGAGAACATCAAGAAGGCCACGTCCAATGGCCCTTGTCCCTTCTTCGTAGTCCTTGCAGCCTTTTCTGCTGCTGTTCTTAAGGGAAGAGAAGGGCATGGTTTCAAGTATGGAAGTGGGAGAGGCAGCAGTTGAGGGACGATCACGCATCCAGCCTTGTTTGCTGGTGACTGTACTTGACCTGTTCTTCAGCATGAATTCCTGAAATTTTGATCTCAAAAACATAGGAAAACAACTGCAAAGAGCAGGAGAGCAGCTCTATAATAAAGATCACTACCAGCAGGACAGAAAATATACAGCTTACTCTTGTGCAGGGAAAAAAGTGGCCTAAACACCTCAAACCTCAAGGTGGAGCAAAACAAATGAAGTGCGGTGGCGAAGAAGAAAAAGAAAGGCAATCATGGTCTCGTTGTTGCTCATTGGCTCAAAAGAGAGGAAAACAACTGATCATGGAAGGCAGGCCAGCGTCATTAGCCGTCAAAGAACTATCGCTGCTTAACTTGACGTATGGTCCATATCATCTATTGGCATTTATAGCCTGTAATGCCGCGTATAAGATGGAGGCACAGAAGGGACACATGACACACATCCACTTGGCTTAGTCAACCTATTCAATAATATCATCAGTAACCACAGTGTCAATCCAATAATTGAAGATTAGTAGTTGAGTTTAGATGGATTTCTAGTGAGAAGTCTAGTGGTGGCATTTGGATAGTGTTCACGTAAAGGGTTACAAGATAATAAGCATAAAGTAGTCACAAGAAGCTGCTTTTTCATATATATATATATATATATACTCAGGAAAGGGACCAGCTACTTTTCTCGACTAGTGGTGAAAGCTTTAGCATGGAATTGAGTTGGTTGTTCAATTAAAATGGATCACGAAGTGGCCGTGGCAAACTCCTTCCTGCAAACAATGTTTGTAATGCTGCAAACTCCAAAAGGTGATGTAATGTATTGTGTTATTGAAATATTTTATTTTCTCTCTGAGAGAGAATATGTAGAAGTAGATATATATTGTTAATTTAGAGAGGTCAGTTGTAATCCCCGATCAAGAGCTGTAAGTGAAAGAAGCTGCTAAGGACATGAACACCACAAATTTCTTATATGAATGACAGACAATATCTCATCAAACTAAAAACAAGACAAATTATCTTTAATAGCTCTTGGTTCACCTCATATTTTATCTCAATGATCTAATGCTTTAGAGAGAGGAAGGTGATGGAAGTTTCAAGTATCGACAAGTTTTCCCACTATTGCACATACTTGACAAAATTAGAAAGGTTTGTGTTTGGTCGATCTATGTTTTAGTTGATAGAATTGGTTAGACAATAGAATTATTTTGAATTACAAGCCTTTAAATTCAGATAGGAACATATAACTTTAGCGGTTATGGCTTGGAAATATAGATCAAAACTTCATATCCATTCTGGATATTTTGATAGACTGATGGAGCATATTGAAAGGAAGAAAGATATATATCTACATCTTTCTCGCTCTATCAAAAGCCCAGAGTTTGGAGATATATCTAGATGCTATAATGGCTGTTGTATGTGTCAGAATCTCTTACCTCTGCTGAACATTACGACATACAACGCACTAAAGAATTATATGTTATTTTCCTCACAAAAATGGCAAATCGTTTTTGTCATTAGATAGTAATCACACCAGCTCTGAGAAAATTAAACCATACCTAAGAAACTCTATCTTCATCAGAATCCCTTCCTTTTACACTTTTCCATTAAATCAGCACCAAGCCAATCCGAAGCTCTTTTAACTTGTCCTACTCGACCAAATTGATGTTTTGCCAGGCCTTTCACTTGATTGAGCATGTTGTGTGGGGTAGCAGCTATCATCACCATTTGGGCAAGACCAGTCTGATTGGACTTAATTCCATGAAATGCTCCATGTTTTCACGTAAGATATCAAAGACAAATTAAACTCGCTGCCAAAATTGATGTCTCTCTCGGAGTTGTCATAGTGCAGACCTAGTCAAGGTGCTCGATCTTATCCTTAAGGGCCATATTTTAAATACAAGTAGGCTTCAATTGATTAGTCTGAAATTACTGCTGAGAAGATAAGACTCCAATATTTTATCTGTTTTTCATTGAATCGATGGTAGATGACTAGAGTAAAACTCTTCATCATTATACAGGAAACAATTGCTTAATAAGTAAAATCAAGCAGGAGATTTACACAGATGGTGCACATCAACTAATGAAATGCAATCACTAAGTTTAGGAACTGTTTAAACCCTACTTAGAATTAAATTTTAAGCTCCATAAGAATCTCATTTTACTTACTAATCAATCTGCAATAGAAAGTATGTGATCACTGCAAGAAATGCATGAGGTATGGAGATTGAAGATTCTTCAAGTTAAGACAGAGGAAAAACAGAAAAATCCAACCTGAGTTGTCATTCCATTTGTCTTAATCAAGCACCGCATTATCTTTTAGGTGGACAGCAATGTTTTGAAGGGACACTACCAAATCCTGTAATCCAAAAAATAGATGAACCAAAAACATCACGTGAGATAGTTGGATAGTTAGTCTTTACATGTGAAATTAGAAAGTCGCTTTTTTTTTTTTGGTGTTCAATCATTTCATGATTTAAATGTGAAAGTTAATTAGATTACCAATTTCATTGTTTCTGCTAGTAAAAAGAAGGCCACCATTTTTGACATCAATTAACATTATAAAAGTAAGACAGGGATGTCTGCCCCAGTGCCCACTGAACAAACTTTGACATGTAACTAAGTTCCTCTGTCTTCTAGAAGAAAAATGGGGCTAGTAACCAACCTGTATAATTGATAAAAGCACATATGGGGAAGATTCCTAATCTTTGAAAGCAGAGTAGGTTCGTGGAGTAAATTTGGATTTTTATTCATTGATTCAAGGCAATTACAGAATTTTTCTTATTTAGCCAATGTTATGAGACTTAGTTTGACTCGCTAAGGATCAGTTTGGCGTTGCTTGGTCTTGGTTCTCTTATCTGTTCAGACTCAATCTGGTAGGCAGTGTTTGAGTATTAGAATGAGCTTTAGAACAGGAAATTGTAGATGATTAATAATCAATAACTTAATTCAGATGACTATAAAGAGAAGAGGAACGTGGTGGAAGAATGCCAAAAAGGAAAATTTAATACAAGACCTAAATAGCAAGTGAGCCCGATCATCATTCGCTACATCCACAAGGTCCAGTTTTGAGAGCGCGCAGATTAAAGGGCTGAAGGGTCTGGCTCCATCACATATCATCAACACCTCCTCCCACCCTCTAACCTCCTCCCTCCCACTAACCGTTATTCACCTTCTTTCACATAGTACGAGAAGGGATTGTGAGGGATACAATCACATTTTGCTACAACATAAATATTGATATTTATACAGCGGACAAAATAATTCTAAATTTGGTAACCAAGCACACTAAATTCAGGGATGACATCCTGAGATTTAAAAATTGAGATACATGTATTAAGGCTGATCCTTCCCATTAAAGTTATAACTACAGAAGGGAAGGAGTTCCCCTTAGACAAATGATCAAAACATGCATGCATACTCTATGACCTTCCGCGGCCTCTGAAGCCACCATGCCCACCTCTAGGAGGTCCCCCTCTACTACCCCTAGGGCCGCCTCTTCCACGAAAGCCTCCACCACGTCCACCTCCACGGCCTCCACCTCTTCTGCCACCACGACCACCTCTTGTGGCTCCCTCTTGCCCCCTGCACGAGGAAATTTAGCACATCGGGGTAAGTTTTTCAACCCAGGATGACAATGCAAGACGGCGGTTTCAAATCCTCAGACCGAGGCATACTTTAATTTATGAAGCCTGAAGTGCATAAATTATTGGATGCAACAACTCATCATAGATATTCTAGAGAACCAAGTATTTGTTCTTAGCTACCAACAAAAAAAAATCTCAAACAATCTTTGGTTCAAATATAGATGTCGATAACCATCTAATGCAAAATGTAGTAAACAGTTGCATGGTTTTAATCTATTGACTGTAAAAGAAGGGATTCAATTTGCTAAAGTTGTCTTATTTTGGTGTTAATACGTTTCCTAATTCCGAGTTTGCTGCGAACAGGTTAAATGGAGTTTCATCAATGTCATGGTTTGTTAAATTTCTAATTTCCGATGTCTTGAAAGATAGTAGGGATGTTGTTGGTTTCGTGTTAGTAGAAGCTTAATGTGTTGGAGAAAGCTTCAACTTATTCACATGGAAGTATAACCGAATGTTATATATTATGTAAAACTACAAGCAATATATTTATACAACACACAAAAAATTTGAATTATACACTGGTTACCAACTCTTAACGAAAATAACTTTCCATTAAAGCAACAAATGATGCACATAACAACTAGAACAATGATAAATACTGCAGAAGCTAATCATTAACAAATGTCAAATTGAATTATATTAACTACCGTAATGACCTGAACCTGCATTTGACTTCATAACACATCATGGTGGCAAAAGGCGAATACGCTCGCCCCCAGCGCCCCCGCCAACCCGTCCCAAGGCCAACACGGAGAAGGTAAATCACGGGCGGCTACTAGCCTTTGGAATAGTGACTAGCACATAAGGGAGGTATTTACCTCGGCTTTGCCAAGATTCGAACCCCAGACCTCATGGTGACAACACCTCATGTGCTAGCCACTAGACCCATCCGAGGGAACTGACTTCACAACTCATCATGGAACTACAATCAGAGGATGTGCAATTGGCATTATGTAGAGATGACCAAAAGTGAAAAAAGTGCGCACAGATATTCTTCCAACATTTTTCATCCATACAGCAACTAATGACAAGGAAATGGCTAGACAAGCTATGCATCACATAAAGTATAATTGCTAGAAATAATTATGTACAGAATCAGAAAATGGTGTATGCTATATAAAATGGGATGACAACAATTAAACAGACAAATAAGAATAAAATAGATGATCATAGTAATTGATATATGCTGTATAGAATGGTCAGAAACAACGTAAATCTGAGCTTGTGCATACTTTGGCCTCGGAAGAAATCGCGCTAATGGCAACAATTTCGCAGGGTCAATGAAGAATTTGTCACCAGTTGAATAGGAATTCGCTATTATTCCCGCTAGCATCTTGATTGAAAAAAACTGCACGGATAAAAGAAAAAAATTCTAAGGAGAGGATCAAACTGTCTCCCAAATTGCAAAACTACGAGAAACTGTGTTGATACCGCTTCGTTTATTGGGCCAAAAATTTCATCAACCTTGCCAATCTGAGTCTTGTTCTCCAAGTATATCGGGGCATTGAAATAAGGCATCTTCTCGCTCGGCATTGAAATAAGGTATCTTCTCGTTCGTGAGCTTCGTGACAGCATCCCCTTCGCAGGCATGGAGAAACGTAGATATCTCTACACCGAGTAGCGCAACCAATCAGATCGAGATGTTAAACAAACGGGACCTATCGGAAGTAAAGAGGGAACAAGAATCTTTGCGAGGTAACGAAGAAGAAACCCACCTACAACTTCGGAGGGCGGACCTTCGTCGTAACCTCTCCCGCCACCGCCACGTCCTCCGAACCGCCCACCTCTGCCGCCACCTTGCCCCCCATCCCTGCCTCTAAAACCGCCGTCGCCGCCCATTGTAGGCCGCATTCTTGTTTCGTAGGTAGGTTGGCTACGATACTGATGGACGTCCAGTTCTCATCGCCTCTGGACTTCTTTGGTTTCAAGGGACTAGGGTTTTGTGAGGCACTTAATTATCATCTTGACAAAAACAACCCCGTATGTGCATGACATTTAATTAGCATCACAAGGGTATTCTAATCATATTATTATGAGTTGGGTTGGCCGGCCTGAATTTGCATTCGTGAGAAAGTTCAAAATTTTTATACTCGTCATTTTTAAAGGATCCTCAGATCCCTACACAATATAATTATGGTTGGATCGGGTAATTAGTGATAATTTCTTTTTAAATTTATCTTTTATTTAAGTTATAATTTAGTTCATCCATTAAATTATAATTTAGATCGGAATGAACGATCGAAGATCGTCCAGAGACTATTGATGATGGACAGATGGCTGGACTATCAGGTGCCAAGTCACCTCTAGATGACTTTCGATTGTCCATTATAATTCAAACTATAATCTCGATGAGAAAATGAATATAAAAGAAATCATAACTAATTATAATAGAATCATGACTATAATTAGGATTGTAAATGAACAAGCTTGATGTTGAGCTTGGTAAGAGCTTGTTTATGTTCGTTCAATATACATAAGATTAATTAAACAAACAATCTTAAACAGCTCGTTAAGCTAAATAAACAAGCTTGAATACATATGTGTTCAACTCGTTAACGTTGGTGAACAATGTTCACGAATCATATTCATTAATAAAACTCTTTTCAATATGCTAAATAAATAATAAAATAAATAAATTTAAATTATCAAACTCAATAACCAATCAAACAACTAAAAGTTTCAAACAAACTTGAATTAATAGCTTAATAACATCTAAATGAACCAAGCTCAAGCCAAGCTTGAATTGAGAACTTGATAATATCTAAACGAACTAAGTTCAAGTCAAATTTCAAACAAACTCAATCTCATAAAAAATAAACTAAACCAAACTTGAACACTCATTTCAAAAGCTTGGTTCGTTTTAAATTCGACTTGGTTCGGCTTGGTTACCTTATAAAATAAACTTGAACACTCCAAAACTCAGTTTGACTCAGCTCGATTTATTTACAACCCTAATTATAATTTAATCATAATTATTGATCCTGTCCGAACCAGAAGTCAACAGACGCTGGGCACGTGACGCTCCAAGGCTCGCTGATGTAGGTCTCCAACTAGTGTCGAGATGCTCCGGCTATCCTGCACAGAAGTCGAGCCGGGAAGGGGATTCCCAGCGACGACCCTCCGACGCTCAAGTCAGGTAAATCACGATGAACAAGGTGGCTCCAGAAGTCTCAGAGTACATACCAGCCTCCTTTGTCGATGAAACCTGAGGTTCTTTATATAGAGCTGTGAAAGGTTTGGGCACGCGTACCAAGGTGCATAAGTGTCCCC